>NC_139710.1:10581628-10821628 GCF_964188405.1 Protomyctophum parallelum
TGGCGATAGCCTGGCTAATAAGCCAGACTCAAATCACACGGTCGTGTGGTATTTGAGTCTGGAGAGGCTGTGTATGGATCTTGTTTCCCGGGGGGGCGGGTTCAAACATTTTCTCTTTGACGCAATTGGTCAGAGCTACTGTCAGTCAAAGGTCTCAAGCATTGAAAGTCACTGTACCAAAGCCCGCCCATATTGCATACCGTGTCCCGATTGGCCGCCCCCAGTTCTCTGGTGTAGGAAATGGACGTACAATTGACGGCTGATTCGGTCTGGCTGATTCGGTCTGGCTTATTAGCCAGGCTAGCCTGGCGACCCTAAGGATTCCTTGAGGGGGTTTCCAAATGGACTGTAACTCTGAGTGTCCATTTGCACACTCAGAGTTATGGTGGTCCATGAAATAAAAAAATGTGAGAACCGCTGTTAAAGACATAGAGTTTCCAATATTCAACAATTATGTTCATCTCGATGGGCTTCCTCTCGAGTAATGCAGGTGCTTTCCTCTCCCTCTCCCTCAGGTCGGGAATATGAAGGCTACCAGCCAGTGTGGTTCCACCAGAAGAGGAACTCCATCACTGGAGAGACAAACTTTGTGTACAAGGGAGGTTACTGGGAGGCTAAGGACAGACAGGACTGGAGCATGTGTCCTAGTATCTTCTAACACAGGCAACCCTCCCTGCAGTACTCTTCAGTGGTCCTGCCCTGGTCAGGTAACCCCACGGAGGGCTCGGCTGGCTTACGAGCACTGCGTAGTAAGACCTTTTGTGAGCATGAGAATGTGTATTTCTCGCTCGCTCCCAGAACCTGTACCTTCAAATGTCCACTTCGACTTTGTTTTAGTTTTTTTTAATACGGAGGAGGAAATAAGAAGAAAGAAAAGAAGGGGTCTTCCTTAAATAATCCCCCGTCCCCTCGTGAAACTAGATGGAAAAGGCAGTGAGTGCGTGGACATGTTGGAGATGGTTGGAGTTTTTAAGGCGACCTTCAGGCGTCTAAAACAGGTGCTCTGCGAAAATGCTACCCATGTTGCACTTTCCTTTGTTTACCTCCAAAACATAATGGAACAGACTCAAATCATATCCTCTGTAAGGTGGACAAAAAAAACATTATTCAGGCGCACCAGATTTGGTTAATGTTGCATTTTCGCCTGTAAAAAAAAAAGAAAGAAAGGAAAAAGTGTCTTCACATTTTCTGTTTCATCCAGATGAATAGAGATCATGCTGGGCATAGATTCTAAAGCACGAATAACTTTCCCCTTCATCTCCTTGGAAATTATTTCCAGTGTGTTCTCTCCAGTTGCTTCATGAAGAAGGCAAAGTCCTGAATGTGGAGTCGAGAAAGTAATGTCTGCTACTACTCCTCATTAACAGCTAACTAACTCATTGGGCAAATTAGCTTTCAGTGACAGCATATAGAAAAAAAAGTGTCAATTTAACGCAATTTCAATGAACACTGGATTTTACTTTGCAAACCAGTGTTTTTTTCTGAGCTGATGCATTTAATGAATGACATATATGCAGCAGTGTTAAATATTCTGTCCATTATGTGTGAGTGTTGGAATGTTGTCGTGTGCACATTAGAATTCTTCCAACAGCCATTTAGACGATTGAATGTGATTTATACTTACAGTACTTGTTACAGTACAGTGTGTCACACACTGAAAATAGCAGATCTACAAGCTCACAAGGTGAGCTTATGAATCTGCTAATTTGCACGTCGGTGTCATGCACTGGCGTGCTGAGTATAAATCACTCGTAGTGCACTTGCAGTGATACAGTATGGCCTGTTTACTTTTAGAATACCAATTGCATCTTAGACCGATTTCATTTTAACAATCTCCACTTTCAAAGTTTTCAGATTAGTATGGTTCTATTACATTACAAAGCGAGATAATAATACTTTGGGAATGCCTTGTCAGGTTTTAAACACTGGAGTAAAACGTTAAACTCCATAAAATCCATATTCCTGGTAAAGGAGTCTTTGTCCTAGAAAGTTAATAAGCACTTTTCACTGTGGGTAACCATAGTTTAATACATATCTGTGTGTTGATGTTGAGAAGACATCCTCTACAATTAGTTACCTTGTCTTTCAGTGCCATGTGTTCCCATAGTAACACATACGTACTGTAGCCTTGGTGACCGTTTTCAGTGTTTCAGTGGTTGTACAAGTTATAGTCAGCACCAAAACACAGACTTGTTGAGTAATCTACCACATACATACATACATACATACATACAGTGACCAGCAGGTGGTGATTTATATAGTACAGTATACTGTATATTACAGTGCACAGTGTTTCTAGTTGAAAGGTTTCCAAATGGACTGTTTGAGGCACTGAACCGAGTAGGGATTTTGAACTGCCCGGTGTGGTGTTCTACTGATGGAAGGTGAGGAGCTCTATAAGCAGACAGGGCAGGTTCCTGTAGCACACCACTGTGCCATTATAGCTCCAGCCACTGAGGTGTGGCCCAGCCGCTGATCACTGCTCAATTGTTGCTCTTGCATTGGATGTGCAACAGATATGGAGAATCTGATCTGGGATCAGTTTAGCCTATGAAGGTACCGTCTAGTCTTTTGCCTTTTAATGACTGAACAAAGGAAAAGAGTCCCCTGCAAGCTTTGTGCACTACATGTCTATGGTCAGAGTTTTGAGAACAAGTTAGTATTCTTTTGCAATTACTGTTAGGAATGTAGACTTTGAGCTCAAGGTATTGTACCTACTGTCTAATAGTTTGTGTGAATAATTTACGATAACAAAATTATAATATAAAATGAAGAGTAATTATTCTAATCTATATATTATGTTTTCTGTACAGTGCAGTTCAAATCTGAAATTTGAATGAATGATTGAAGTTTAATTTTTAATCCAAATCAATCCTGCCAAGTCAGAAGTTGATTCTGACTTGTATTCCTCACTTTGGCTGCAGATGTGATGTTTTATATTTACAAAAGAAAATTGACTTAAAACACTGAAACATGATTTTATAAAGAGTTCTTGATACAAGAATAATGTTTACCTTCAGTTCACAGATTACTTGCATGTCTGGCAGTGGCAATGCCTCTGGTGGGGAAATCTAAAGGGTGTACTGTGGAATTCACATACAGTAGAATGCCTTTCAACACTTAATGTATATTGCATAGGATTAGGTCAACAAAAATAATAGATTTTATTTGGTGAGTGGCACAGTTGTGCAAAGAAAAATAAATCCCGTAGAGTTGGACAGAAGGAGATCACCAGGGGGAGCCATACAGGAATATGAGCTGGTAAAATGTGAAAGGCTAAACTGTGAAATTCTCCATCAGATTAGTTGTTTATGGCCCAGAATAGTGTTCATATCCATATCCATATCCACCCACGCTCCATTTTAGTGCATTTGCGATTAGTGGTTGTCGCAAGAACAGTTTGACTAGTCCCTTTCTTTCTTTACCGTTTGTTTTCCCTTGGTGGCTGTATCCAAAGCACTCTATTTACATTTCCACAATCATATATTAATTCTTACATTGTGTACTTAAACACAAGCCCTCACACAAGCACATAAATACTGGTACCTACTGGACTGATACACACTATCTACAGAGTAGGTAGGCAGGTAGTGTTTACACGTATGTACATTAATTAGGAGTACAGGCTGACTCTTTCTAATGTACAAAGCTGGGATGGGCATATAGCTGCAGCAAGTTTTATTTTTGCTAGATGTACAGTACAGATCACACAGTATTAACAGTTGAGGAACACAGAACACTATCAAAGTGGGGGAAGACATAAATATGTGGGAGTTACAACTTGAGATTCACTAGAGATTTAATTTAATATATTGTGTTTGACATAGAGGATTTTATATATGAATATACATATTATATTTTGAATGGTAATGGAGAGCTCATACATTTAATACATCGTCATACATATATTTCCAAATAACTTGACCTCAGTACTTGGTGGTGATGTAGCCTACCTACAGACATTGCCCTAGTGAGGGGTCTGCTCAGTTAGAGACAGAGCTGTAGCAATAAACGTCTAATTTAGGCTTCTTATTTACGCCCATGTCACTCACAAAAAAAAGGAAAAAGAAAAAGAAAAAAAAAATCAGTAAAGAATAATTTGTTTCACAAAGCAACACAATTGTACAAAGAAGTATAAATTAGCCATGAGAGGACTTATAATGACGGTTCTTCTTGCTTCCGAAAACCATAGTTGTCTCTGCTTCATGCAGAAAGGGAATAAACCTACCAAAGTATATTTGGAGTGTACTGTAGACTGAGAATAAGTCTTCAACTGCCTTCCCTATGTAAGGATTCTAATGTAAAAAATATTTTTTTGTTTTTGTTTTGTTTGTTTTTTCAGATTTCTAATTCATCCAAAACTTAATTTGCTACAGTGTGATTTAGATTCTCTTTTTTTAAATGCTTTGGCTTTTTTTTTGCTTATACTGTAGGAGAGTAAAGAGAAAGAAGACCAAGGGCAGGCCTGGGCCGTGGCTCAGCGGTCCAGGCACTTTGGCTGGTAATCCAGTCTGGCAGTGTACCGCGGGTTCGACTCCTGATCCTGACGGCCTTTACTGCATGTCACCAGCCCATCTCTCTCCCCATTTCCTGTCAGCCTACTGTCTATCCCGCTATTAAAAAATATATATAAAATAAAGGCGAAAGCCACAAAAAATTAAGACCAAGGGCAGATAGAGGGGAGACATGATGGGAGTTGGATTCGAACCAAGGTTATTATCGTAAATAAACAAAACATGAATGAAATGACAAACACTAGAAAAATTGAAAAGAAGCGTAAAAGATCTGTTAATTTATTTCACTTTCTTTTTTGCCATTTTTTTCTTTTTAAGCTGTGCCAGTTTTTCCTCTGATTTATTTTAATATATTTTTATCTGGCAATATGTTTTGTTGAGTTTTTCACAATACTTTTCAGACCTTTTTGAATCTGACAAATATCCCATGTTACAAAAAACACTAACGCAAAGAAATTAAAACTGAACTGAAATTGAATACAAATAAAAACGAATAACCTTGAATCGAACCGTGTCCTCAGATGGAGCATGTGTTCAGTGCACTAACATGATGAGCCACCAGGTACCCTGGTTTGATTTAGCTTTAATTTTTATGCTTTTGTTGTCTGTCTTCTGTTCTCTCATGGGTGCCATTATTCTTTTTTACACATAACGATGTATCCATGATATCTGTATGCACAATGGGTTGTGTTTGCGTGCGTGCGCGCGTGTGTGTGTGTGTGTGTGTGTGTGTACACGTATGGCATACATTTCCTCATCATTCTATGCTGCTTGGTTATTTTGAAGCAGAAGTAAAGTAATGAAGATGGGGAGCTTTCTCATGCCTTGTCTAAACTGCCCTCTGCTACTCCTTGGGACTGTGTAACTCATCGCCTTGTTGTGAGATGGTGCTGGTTTTGATGATGATGGTTGTGGTTGTGGTGGTGATAAAGTATGAAACGCATCACAACAGGCATCTGTTACGAGAGGGTGCGAGGGAAGGACACAGGTAAATCTGTACCATTATTACAATTATTACCCCACCTCCACTCTAATACACACAGGTGTATTCAGGTTTGACTACAGATTATTCAACTGAGGTTTTGCTTCTTTTTTTTATTGTGTATTTTCTCCCTTAATTTATACTCATATAACATTGTCTTTAAAAAAAATAGAAAGACAATGACGACAAAAAAAAGGTAATAAAGTTGTTACTGTTGGCACTGGATCTCTGTCTGCTTATTGATTCTACTGTTTGATTGAGGACTTTAATTATCTCTGCCAGGCTGGGATAGACCCCACCGACTCCACTGAGTGAACTGGAAGCTCAGAGTCTGATAATCAGGCTAAGGCCAGGAAGTTCAGATTATGTTTTGCTACTGTGTGTTGTGTGAATACAGAGCTAATCTTGCAAAGCGCTGGACAGATCTGTGTAAAGAATTTGTGCATGCTGCCTGCCTGTAGTAACCCGACAGCCAGATTGCAGCAGCAGTTCACAAGTTCCCTCCTCCTGCCTGCATCTGGACTTTCTCAAGTAGAAACGATGAACCGGAAGCAGCGGGACAAACATTTGTTATCTCCATAACAATTTCAAGTTGTAGTCTTGTTAGGTTGTGTTTACATTTGCGCTGTGGCACTGCTTCAATATGTCATAAGTCTCGCGTTGATCCCGCCGCCTCTAGCGGCTGCATATCGCTCCGACCAGAATAGTTTCGGAGTGCATCGTCTCTGCCCGAGAGAGACCAGACTCTCCCTTCTGGCAGAATGCAAATGTTGTCCAGCAGGGGGAGTGGTTCCACCAGGCTAGGCCTGTATGCCAAGGAATACAAATCATGGTGGCACTATACCAGCTTGATGTACATTTTGGCCTATAACTCTTGAACCATGGGGTTGTATCATCAAAACTTTTCTCCTGTATTATTTGGATCATGAAGCAACTTCCCATATAGGCAGGGGGCCATTTCCACCTAGTAATTAGAATTTCCGCCATATTGCATTTTCTTAGCCCTGGTCCAGTGCGTTATAGTGAGTTCTCACTAACTCGCTACAGTTTGCGGGAGCTTTTTCCCTTTTGTCGAGCCCTCGTTTGGTTTATTTTGTTGTTGTTTTGACGTCACTTTCAACAAGATGCATTGACACTTGTCTCGAATGAGTCGACTCAAAGCATAAATTGGTCTAGTTATAGTGGGCCTACACATTCCTGGCAACCCAGCTACAGTATACTAGCCTGGCGGAGATATGCTCTCCACAGTGCGCCCCTTTCAGGTTGAGGTGTGTAAGAACTATAGAAGTAGTCGAGTTCGATCATGATTAATTGGTTCTCCATCGACTTTCAGTAGGATAACATGAACTTTGAAAACGGCTAGCCTAGAGCCTCTAGGCTAGCTGTTTTCAAAGTTTCAACCGATTAAAAAAAAAAGAAAAGAAAAGCCTCTAAGCTAGAGGCTATATATTTTTTTTAATCTGTCTTTCCTATATATCTAAGCTACTCTATCGCTGATCGTTCCAGACATTCAGTGGTTGTGAGATTCGGCGGCTGCGGTATTCGGAGAACTCGCCAGTTTACCAACTCGCTGCGATTTAGTGCATTTTAGTTTTACTTCACCTTCATTTCAATTGCATTTAATTGAGAGGGAGAGTGGATATAGTTGTTTAGAGTTAACACTAGACAAAGTAGGAATGCTAAAAGTTTAAACACCACTTATCAATGTCATTGGTATCAGGTTTAATGTTTGTTTTAAAAACGACAATGAAGGGAACATTTAGGCCTACGTCATCTTGTCCCTAACACAAACATATGCCATTAACAATAAAGAGAATTTGTTTTGTCACTGTTTGTTTACTTTTACATCACCATTACATCACCAATTCAAGTTTCAACATGAGTTAGTTAGACTAATATATTAGTGCCCCTCACTTCACATTTTTGTAATCATTATCTAGCAGCTAGATAATGATTAAAAGAATGTTTAAAAAATGTTGGCATATACCATAACGATGAAGACATTGATGAAGAACTTTCGCCGCGCGACTTGGTTAACTGGCGAGTTCTCCGGTATCCCAGCTGCACCCTATAGCCCTGGTCCAATGCGTTAGCCGTGCGAGTAGCGATTTTTTAATTGATTGAAGTATTTATTAACAGTTTGCAGAATTACAGTAGGCTACATTTCAAGTACAACTCAATACAAAAACTGTCAAAGCAAAGCATTACCCAAAGCATTACACTTGTTTACAAGAGGGTCCACCTTGTTCAATTCATCATAAAGTCGCACTGGACCAGGGGAATACGCTTTGGGGGCGAGCTATCCAGCTTTGTCACTTTTGGGGCGAGCCGACTTCACTTTTCGCGGGGGCGAGTTGGGAAAGGGGCGAGAATGCGAGATGACCTGTTACCGCCCGCCCGCGGATACGCTCCAAATCAGCACGTATGCGAATTACTGACTGTCACTGTCTGTCAGTCACAGACGGACACAAACCCTCTTCCGTGGCTCTCCCCCCGCCACGCAATAAACTGCATAATATCGTCTCGCTCACTCGCTGTCTGCTATTTGACTGACCAAACATCGATCGAGCTGTTTGGCGCTCGATGTCCCGCTGCAGTCAGAGAGTCACAGTCGACCAGGCTCTGTTTGATGGTTGCCTAGCACAAGTGTTCTTATAGTGAAGACGTGAATCAATTCAAGCCTCACCCACAGTGCAGAAGGCAGAAGCTTAATTTGTTTAAAAGAAGGACCGACCATATAGCCTATGTCCATCTTCTACGTCTATACAGTAGCCTGTCAAGAAGTTTGACTTTGATCCCTGAAACTGAAAGTATACGTAATGCATGCTTGAGTAATCAAGTTAGTTAAGGGCGCTGCACGCAATGAGACTTAGCATTTTCCCCTTAAAAACAAAATAACTATAAGCCTGACTAAGACTTTACCAAATAGGGTATGTACCGTGTAGCTACTAAATTGTGCACCAGCTTGTTCTGAAATGTAATGCGTCTGAGGCCGAGGAACGATCGTCGTAGGGATTTATTGTTTCCATTGTGAAAAGATGACTGTTTTGCTCATACACTGGCTTAATTACCTGGGTTTCCAAGGTAACTGACCAACAACCCCTACTCCTCAGTCCTCACACCCCACTGGCTGGCTAGTAGATGTTGGAATGTTGTCTATGTAGTTACTACTAGTGAATGTCTGGATGTCTGGCTTCAGACAATGGACATAACCAGAGGCTGCCATGAAGCTGCTGAAGAAGAAGCTACAATACACACAGATGAACTTCCCTTGACAGGTCAGTTTTATTCATATTAGCAACTATGACAACCATTTGGGGTGGGAGGGTGGGGTGGGGGAAACCCCCTTTTTCTTTCTTTTAACAAAAAAGAAAAAACAAAACTTGATCACAAAAAAGAAAAAATAAACTATGACAACCATTTGAAAATCTCAGCTGATCCTCACATTTCTATCACAGACTTGGATGATGTTGATGACCATGTGCATGGAATGAAGGTCACTCCTATGAAACTGGACCACTGTGATCTCCTCCTTGATGCCATTGATGCTCAGCTGAGTCAATTGCAGGTTGGTATATCCTGGGAGTTTGAGGGTATAGGGAATGTTATACATTCTTGACCAATCTGTGAAATAATTGCTGCTTACAAAAATATTTCATTATGTGTTAATAAAGCCTAAGGTGTCTATACTTCATGGAACGGAAGCCAATCAAAGTTGGGGTAAATTTGAGAATATGAACTTGTGGGATGTCTAATTATGGGTTTTTGGGATTTAAAATCAGCCACACCTATACTTTTCCAGTTTTTGGCCAATAATTAGCTACGGTATTTATGCACATTACTTCAACACATCCAACATCCAACAAGTTCATATTGGCCAATAGTTCTTTTGTTTTTTTATTATTATTTAAATTAGGTCACCCTAAATTTGATTGAAGTTTCTCATGGGAGTTGGGTTGGAACAAATTGAGAGGTGTTAATTTATGGTACCATTTATTTTGCAGATTGGTCAAAATGTGTGAAACCTTTCCTAACTAGGGCTACTCTCCAGATTAAATGAAACTCTTGAGGTGCACGGCTCAATATAATGTCATGAAAGTGAGGAAATAGCCAACACACAATGAATGTCCTTTTCACATGGTTTTATTCACGGACAGAAACAACGGATGCGTTTCAACCAAACAGGTCTTCCTCAGTGTTGTTGACCTGAAAGGAGTCTATCTATTAAATACTATACTGGTTACATCAGTATCCTTTAGTGCTGTGGTAGACTGGTCGTAGTCTCTGGAGCCAGACTGCATGTTGACTCACAATGTTCAGCTGCTTCCGTCATACTATAGCATTCAGAGATCGTTGAATAGTTAATTATTTAATTTAATTATTTATTTAGGAAATGGGGAGAGAGATGGGGGGGAAGACATGAGCAAAGGCCGTCAGGATCGGGAGTCGAACCCGCGGCATGCCGTCAGGCTGGCTCAGCAGCCTAGGTGCCCAGATAGACGGTTGAGCTAATCACCCGGGCGAATAGTTAATTATTTTTGTGAGAGTAATTGCAACATGTATCCAGTTTTGATCTCAGACAGTAACCACCAATACTGTAAGCATAAACATAACAGTTAAATGAGTTGTATGTAGGATACAGTTGCATGCAGTGGTGATTTCTGTAATATTAATTGCAAAGAAAGAATCAAGGTCATTACATCCGTTACAGTTATAGAACACTCTATTAAACAATATCTGTACAAACATACAGTATTTGCCGTTTGTTCATTTTGCCAGAATAACTAAGGATTGTCCTCCAAGTTCAACATAATTTGAATGTATGCAGGTGCAGAAACGTGACATTGAGGGGATTTCCAAAAAGCACCATTACACTGAAGCAGGTAGTATGTTGTGTCATACACTTTGTTTCTGAGGATGATTTTACCATCAGTTATATCAACAGTTACATTTGTTTTCCCCAATAGCACCTCTTTGCCGGAGCCAATCTGTGAGCAAAGACACAGGACTTGGAAGTACAACACAAACAAATGACACCATCTTCTTCATTGATTTGGGGCTGTCTGAGCACAAGGACCAAAGATCAGGTGATACAATATTTGAGTCAGCACTTCGGGTGTCATGTCCTCACAACCTTATTGTAAATCGCTCTGGATTAAGAGCGTCTGCTAAATGCCTAAATTGTAATTGTAAATTGACCTCACTGTAATGGAAGTCCTTTTTGTGTGATTCCATAATCCCTAACTCAAAGCTGTCTTTAGCTCTTATAAACTTTTAATAATAAAATCAGAAGGGAAAACATCCCCAGAGAGGATATCTGGACCATGCTTTCTGTGTATACAGGAACTCTTTCACTCTGTCTACATCACTTGTCCTGCATGCTCCCTCCTACCCACTATGACCTGGACCACGGTTGTAGACTGGATGTGTCTCACCTCTCCATACCCGTCTCTCCTCTGCTCTACCCCCAGAGAGGAGCACAGGTGACCAGGAGGGCCCTGTTGTCCAGAAGGAGATGGAACAGAGGATAGAGGGAGGGATGAGAGAGGAGGAGGAAGGTGTTGAGTCCAGGAGGGAGCAATTTGTCTGGAGGCTGGAGAGGCTGCTCGGGAACACTTGTTGTGGAGGTGTTGTGGAGGTAGCAGAGCTACAGCCTCCTTCAGAAAGTATCTGCACGGAGGACTTTGTCAAACGCTTTAGAGAGGAGATGGTGGGACTGACTTTGCCAGACGGGCGCACCACGCAATCAGTAAGAGCTGAAGTGACAGGGGAAAGAAGACAGACAGAGATCTCACACAACGCAATGTATCAGGGTGACCAGAAGAGGGAACGTTATCTTGACATCAGGAATGGAGAGACAGACACACTTGGGTGTAAAAGAAGAGACAGAGTTAAACCTCATCATCACCAGCCAGAAAAACAAGGCCAGAGAGTCGAGCAGGACAAATGCATTGCTGGCAATCATGGAAAGATGATGTCAAGCAGGAGTGAAGAACCAGAGTTCAGAGAAGGATGCAAAACACCACAGAAGCCTAGTGATCACAAGGAGAGAGAGCACTGTGTTCTCTCTCCAGACAGACCTGTAGGAGACTCTATAGAACTATCGGTGAAGACATGCTCAAATCTGTCCGTATTATTGCATGATCCATCAGGTGAGAGGATTGGGACCATCTGATGAATACACAAGTGGGGAAAGTGGATGTCCTGTCAAAGGTTTAGGAAAGCTATGACATGGCCTAGTTGTGGCATTATTTGCCACTATGCCTCACCTATTTGTCTCTGTCCTGTGTTTTATCATTTTTCTTCAGTTTTGAGACGTTCAGTCTCTGGCCCTCCTTGCAGCAGCAGTGAAACAGAGGTTTTGACAGAATCGGAAGGAAGCAGGCACGATAAGAGCCATTCTCTTAAAATCAGAAGCTTGGCAGGTACCACAAAGAAACATACTGCATCTGCATTCTGCAGCACTCACACACTATTACAAAAGAAAATCCACTCCTTGTTAACAGTAATTGAAAGCTGCTTCTTTCCTCTGAAGGAGTCCCTGTGTGCAGTTTTGACACAGTGTCCATCGACAGTGATCTGGACTCTGTCAGTACACAGCAGGTCAGACGCCACATTCACAGTCAGCCAGGTGAGAGATGGAAGTAAAACTATAAAATACAAGAAAGAAAATGAGTAACAAAACTTTTCTGTTGGAGAGTCTCATGGTGCACTCACGGGGGCAGACGCAACTTTGGTTGGATTTGGAGCAGCTCCATGCATCATTGCGTCTTTTCGCTGGCTTCCTTTGACAATGAATGGTAGACTGCATCTTTTACATCTGCCCGTGTGAACGCACCATCAGGAGCGGTGATTGAATTCTAGGGGCTCCATTTTCATTCGATCTTTCTAAATACACTGTTTGGGGATTTAGCAGTGGGGAAGGGGTGTTCCCGGTGTCTGCAAAATAGATAGCGGGTGACGCTGGACCAAAATACCATTAAGGGACAGAGCAAGCTCCTATACTCGTACATTTTCTGGCCACGTCGCGGGAAACGGCGGCGACAAAAATGGAGCCCTAGGTCTCTCTGGGTCTGCAGTGTCTTTTACAGTATATTGTCCACTCCATATGGAGTTCTAAGTTAGTTGTACCCAAACATGGGTTCCATGATCTCAGTGTGACAACAGTAGTAACTATAAAGCCCGGGATTGACTCAAAGTTATTGGTGAGGGCCCCCAAGGGCTGCAGCCGTGGTGATGGAATCTGTTGTGTCAACATCAAAGCTGACAGTGTCTGAGATCATCTTGGTGAGGCCCCAGGGGCCGTGGTCTGTATTTGATTCATGTCAGGTGTAAGTCAGTGAGTGAAGGGGGTGAGCTAGGCATGATTGTTTCTGTTGACCATCACCGTTTACATTTTGTTTGCCTTCAGTTGCCTTTATGTAAGTTTTAGTACAATTCTTTATGGACCTTCATTATTAAGGGGCGCTAGCCCCTTCGATAAACAGCTTTTGTCCCCACACGTCTCAAGATTTGACATTGACAATGAACGGAGAAATTACGTCAGAATTCCGCTAAATATGGCGTAAATTAAACATCAAAACATTAAACGCCATTGACACTGAAGGGAAAGTTTACGTCATATGTAAACGAGCAAATCAGCTAACCAATCACAGGCAACAGGCATTCTGATTGACCAGTATAAGATGATACATGATGTATGATGATGAGAGATGATAATTCCGCTAAATATGACGTAAATTAAACATCAAAACATTAAAAACGCCATTGACATTGCAGGAAAAACTTACGTCATATGTAAACGAGTTGGTGGGAGCGCTTGGCCAATAAGGGACCACCTTATGTACCTTGTGTAGCTAAGTCAAATGTCCACTAACATAAATTGATGTACAAGAGCGGCGAGCAGAATTATATTGTGTGCGGACATTCCACTTTTTTCTTCGTTCAGTAACCGTATTCTGAAACTGGGATGTGCATATCGTTTTCCTGCTTTACAATGACAAGAGCACCCATCATTTCACACGGGTGTGATTTTTTGTTTGTTACTAAACCACTTAAAGGCAAGACGTTGTTGAGTTGAAATGTGTGACAGTATCTGCCAAAGCTCAGACTCTTAGTGCTACTTTTAAATGTTTCCGTTTATTGGGAAGAAGTAGTCGCTAGAATAGTGTTTTGCCAAAATGGATATACTGTTAGATATAGTATAGTAAGCTAATATATTTTCAAAAAGCAACTTTAACATGGCATGTTTAATTAACACGAGAGATGTGATGCAATAGGATGGCGTTCAGTCATTCAGTTTGTCAGAGACATGGATGACCAGAGTGATTATGACACACACACACAGGAGCCAAGTGAAGGTACAAGTGGGATACATTCTCTATCTAACTGATTCCATCACTTTTAGATCAGTTGGCCTGTATATACAGTACAATAGTAGTGACATCATTTAAACTTGCCTTTGATTTTTCACCTAGTCCTGACAACCGCACATAGGCCTACAACTGGGACTGGTGTGAATACATCCCTCCGTAGAACACGACATAATAGAAGAGTCACTCCCAGGTAACCCCAGTGAGGTTAGATTGCAAAATGTAGACTACATTCATGGGCTGTCGGGTAGAAACCTCTCATCTCCATATTTGAACTTTTTATGTTACATAATGAGGTTTCCACCCGGCAGCAACAATAATATACAACCTCAAGTGCAACTGCGTATTCTTCTATGCTTTTCTAGATTTGTGCATTCTTTGGGTGAGGATGATGAGGACACTGACGAGGGAGGTTCCTGCTGGAGAAACAGGCACAGCAGTAGGCCTTATAAGTCACCAGAGAAGACGTCAGACTGGGTCAAGATGAACCAGTCGCCATCCACCCTCCAATATGTGAGAACAAACCACTAAGTATACTCATTAGAGAAATGTTGTTTTTACTCACATGCTACAATTTAGGCATTTATCAGACAGACTCTTTTCCATACCGACTTACAGTGCAAGTGCGAGATTGGAATAAGCAGACTAAGCATGAACTCTAGTCAATTAACAACAAGGTAAATAATCACAGTGTAGTATACCTCAAAGAAATTAGGATACCAAATTACCAAATAAACAATTCACCTAAATAAAAATCACATTCTTAGCATAGCGATCAAGAAAACAAATCGCTGTCTTTATGTGTGTTTGTTTTAGCTATCAGTATGTGTACTGTTTATGTTTTTATTTGTATTGTTTCATTTGTTTCATGTACTGATGTCTATGCTGCAACCCAATTTGCCCTTCGGGGACGCTAAATAAACTTGAACCTTGAACCTTGCTGTGTGAAAAGGAGGGGGACAGACTATGTTTGAAGAGATCTCAGTTGAGTTGAGTGAAGTGAAGGTCTCCTTCTCTGTGCCATCACAGAACAGCTCTAAATGAAGGGGCCTTGTGGACAAGGACAGTCATTTATAGTACCCCTGATATCTCAGATTGTTTGGTCCCGTTGATTCCTTCACACATTCCTGCTTGTCGATCTGTTTGTTTGTGGTGTTTTTTCTTCTTCTACAATGGCACCATAGTAGCATTGTTCCTATTATATGTGTGTGTGTGCAAACACAAACTTTGTCCTACACAAACATTAAATGTCATTGACAATGAATGGACCATTTTGAGTGTTCGTGTAAACACAAACATTGCATAACACAAACATTGAAGACGAAGGTGAGGAAGCTAATTCGGATTGGCCGGAATGAGATAATGTATGATGATGCACGATGATAAGAGCACCCTCACTTCACATGAGTTTTTTGTTACAGAGAGCAACGAGTGTGTCCATGCTGGAGAGAGAGGAGATGGAACGACAGCTGGACAATGCCAAAACAGAGCTGTTTGCTGAACACAGGCACTCAAGAGAGAAGATGGATTTAATGCAAGAGGTATTGTATTAACCTTAAACTTTATGTATGAAGAAGTTAAATTGGGTTTGTTTGGATTTATAGATTTTTCTTTTTTGCTATGAGAAAGGGATTTTTAATAGATAGATGTTTAATTATAGTGTCCTGCACCA
Organism: Protomyctophum parallelum; assembly: GCF_964188405.1. Lineage (NCBI taxonomy): Eukaryota > Metazoa > Chordata > Actinopteri > Myctophiformes > Myctophidae > Protomyctophum > Protomyctophum parallelum. The sequence continues at coordinate 10,597,169 of NC_139710.1, forward strand.
CAAGATGCCCAGCCTGCACGGGCTTACAAGACAAAATTAACATACACCAAGATACACCACAATACATGAACATATTGATTCAAGGATGTGGGTTAGCGAATCTGCCATTAGTGAGATACTTACGGATACATCATTCTCCAACGCAACTTCCACGCCTTCTTTATGAATTAAAACAACTTAATATACAACATTCATTCATACATACATACATACATACATACTGTGGAAGGTCTGGGACCAATGAGCAGGCGGAACAGGGGGTTGCAGCAGTTTCAAACGGCTTTTTATTGGCCTACCGACACAGCCGGTGTCTCCGAGGTGGAAGATACATGCTGGATATTCTGCTGCGCCAAGGATAGTCCTTGTGCTGCGCAAGGTTACTCCGTGTGGGAAATAAATAAATAATACAAGTATGATATATAATACAAGAGAATGACAGCTTGGCCCGCGCGACAGTAACTTTTATTTTTTGTATAAGAAGCAAACTAATATTGTTTATGCCGTTGGCCTGTTTATTTGTATACATGTGTAAACTTGAAACATTATTGTACTGTAAAAAGGTCTCTTTTCCCTTGATCTTTATCTTTTTTAGTATAATAGTATTAGTTTACTAGAATTGGATTAATACACAATAATCAACACTAACACTTTAATTTATAACATTAACATATATGTACATAGGCCTACGTGTTCAATCAATTATTCCATCAAAGCAAAGGGCACAAGCAATATTAGTTTGCCTCTTATACTGCAGTTACTGCCGCGTGTTGCCATTCTCTTGTAGGCCTACGTATTATTCCCCACCACGGAGTACCCTTGCATCTCGGAGGACAGGCAAGACGGGCAGTGTCGGTAGGCCAATCAGAGGCAGTTGGGCGTTACCATGTCTATGCTCGGACGTAGAAAAGATATAAGCAATTTCCGACATCCAGACGTTGGAGGGGCTAGTGCCCCTCAAAGTGAAACCCTGATATTAATCTTTTAAACTCAAGCCACTGTGTCTACAGTACAGCCCTATCCTGCCTATTACGTAGCTGTCACCCTACTCTTCTCTACTCTCTCTGCCCTTTATTTGTTTCAATTGCAGGAGACACAGGGACATTTAGGAGAATGCAAGCTTAAGGTAGGATCCCTGGAGAAGATTTTGACTCAGAAGGAGCTTCAGCTTCTGGATTTCCAGGAGCAACAGAGTCGCCTCCAGGCGGAGAGAGATGGGCTGCAGGAAACGCTACAGAGCATTAAAAAGCAACACTACAGTGCACTCAGAAACACCCAGGAGCAAGCACAAAGGCTGATGGTCAGTATGTGTGGTAGCAGTGGTGCTACAGATATAAAACCCATTTTAAGCCTGGAACCAAGCCATCCTGGCTCCTGGTGAATCATGACCATAACAATGGTCGCCACGGCTATGCCCTTTACAGATGTGTCTATGATTATATTCAAACGGTGCCCATTTTGTGACTATTGTCAATAATAAACTTCACGTAACAAACCGATTCTCTCCTTTTCAGGATACTGAAATTGAGCAGCTGAAATCTGAGTTGGCTTCGGTTCATGAGCAAGAGATCCTGAAGGTAATGAAGGATCTCGTAATACTCACTATGCTGAACCATTAAATGTTTTTTTTTCAATCCTGACACTCTGTGTGTGTGTGTGTGTGTGTGTGTGTGTGTGCTTTGAAAGAACATGGGCTCTGTTTTTCACACAGCACATTGAGTCTATTCAGATCAGATACATACAGTAAACGACGTGATTAAAAATAAAATAGAGTCCTAACATCTGATCACTCGCTCATCCTCTAGGTCAGTGGTTTTCAACCCTTTTCATATCAAGGCCCATGATTTATTCGGCATTTGAGCCACAGACCACCATTTGATGACATTTTGCCTCTCAGACCGAAAGCTTTTGTTCTCATTGATCAAAATAACAATTCTTGTACATTCTCTAATTGTGTAGACTTCTTGTAAATTAAGTAATGCAGATGTTTAACAATAATATAATATAACTCTTGAGCGTGTAAAATGAAACCAAATGGACCCTACTGAACCCTACGGGTCCATTTGGTTTCATTTTACACTCAAGAGTTAAAGATCTATGAGGGTCAATTTGGTTACCAACTCTCCATCATTTAGCTGGGGACCACCTGGAACCCCCTGAAGGACCACTGGTGGTCCCCGGACCACTGGTTGAAAACCACTGCTCTAGGTCACTGAGGTTTCTCTCTATGGAAAATAACATTGGGTCATCTAAGGATCGTTTCATATAAGAATTGTGGTCCAAAAATCCCAAATGTCCGAGCACTATTGTCAGGGTGGTGGGATCGAGGCTCTGTATCGTTTACGATAGTCAGTCACTCAAATTTGATAGTCTGTCTCTGGCGAAAATGTCATTAATTTGGTAGCAGTGACATTAGCGTTTTCTCACCGTCAGTTGACGCTTCATACCCATATGAAGTCAATCCGTTGGGATCATTTGTTTATTTTTGGAATACAGTTCTTATATGCCGCAATATTAAACACGTCAATGGGAATTCAGAATGGGGGGAAAAAACGTGACCCAGGTAGAATGCATACATTTAGTCAGACTTCGGTGCTCTGTACAGGTCCCTAAAGAAAAAAGTGAAAACCTCTGGTCTGCCCCACACTGAGTGTGTGGGGCAGTGCCATCGCTACCTATACGCGCAATACGCACTGCGAGTAGGGCAACATGCCGAGGGGGGCAAAAAACATTGCCAAAAAGTGCCATGCCGACCAGAGTAATGGTAATAACGAGCAGCTGTGTGTGCGTCCTCAGTCACAAACAGAGCAGCGCTCTTGTCGGGAGGGGGAGCAGCACAAATATCCCACGAGTAGGGCAACCAAATGGTCAGCTACGTCCCTGATGTGGGGTTTGTTTCCTCTGCTCCTTCCCCCCACCTTGTTGACAGCAAAAAGAGAAAGAAGGGAGGATGCTAAGAGAATCTCTTGAGCAGCAGAAGGAGGCAATGAGGAAACATGAAGAGAAGCTGCATGAAGAAACCCTGAATAAGGCACGAATACTACAATCTGACAAATGCCAACAAAAGTTTCTCTCATTTCATGATATTAAATGATAATGTTTACTCCCACTCAGGTGCTCAAGGCAATAGAGCTGGAAAGAAGGAAGTGGGAGCCGGAAAAGGAGGAAGCTCTGCGGGTGCAGCGTGTGTTACTGCAAGAACAAGCCCGGGAGAGGTTGGAGAACATGAGGAGTGACATGGAGAGAGAGAAGAGATATGCACTAACTCTTCAAAATAAAGTTGTGGAACTGCAGACGGTAAGATGGCCCTCAATCATGACATGCAACATTGCTATTAGAATAAATGTACCTCCCATGTCTTATTTACAATATTTCACATCTGTATAAGGGAGTGCAGGATTTGGAGAGTGAGCGCTGTGCACAGCAGAGAGAGCAGGAGTCGATGCTGGCTGAAATGATGAGAACTCGTGATGAGCTGCAGCAGCTACGAAGACACACAGAAGAGGTGGAAGGGCACAGTAAACATTCTCAACATGCATCCTCCCACAAGTTACACACAAAAGCTGAGAAAGTGTAATGTAATTATGGTGTTCTGTGGTCATAGGAGACTGAGCAAAGGGTATTGAGGATGCAACAGGCTGTTCAGATGGCTGAGGAAGAGGCTGGCAGACTCCGCATGGTGCTGGAAGAGACGCAGAACAGTCAAAAGCGAACCGCAACTCATATGGAACAGCAGCTTAGGCACTGGGCCCAAGAACTAATGTCAGAATGCCAGCAACTTCAACTCATACTGAAACAGACTGGACCTAGAGAAAAGAATACACAACTCCCTCACAGGTACACCTACCTCCACAGGTGCCCATCAATACCTGCACTTTTGATTCCAAAAAGGGAAACATATTGTACATTTGAATATGGATATGTCATGGTCATGTGATGTTCAGCTGATTTGGTTGTTTCTGCTTTCTTTGTGCAGCCCTACAGTTGCCCAAGCGGTTACAAACCTTCAAGCCCTCACAGATCAGGTAAAACACTTAATTTACCATCTGCATCAGGATCTCGAGTCTCACAAGCGAACCACACAGCAGCTGAGTCGAGATAAGGTATGCTTCACTGGACATAGTCTCCATTCAGAATGCATGGACGTTCATGTGTTTACAACTTTAGATTTGTTGTTATTCAGGAGTGGGAGTTAAACATTCAGAGGAAGATGATGGAGATTGAGAAAGAACAGGCGTTGGACGCCCTGAAGGCAAGGCTGATTCAGGTATGAGCATTGACCTCATGTTAGTACAGTAGCACTCTTTGAGAATCAACGTGAAGGTGGACCTAACATACAGAGTAACATTTGGCGTGTTCTTTTAAAAACGGACCCTTACAGATTCAGTTCTTACTATCCCACAGTTAAAGGACTATTTATTGTGAAATAGCTCTTTATTCCCAAGTATTGCTGTAGTATTTTATTTTATTTTATCTTTTTGATCTCTCCAGCTCTTTAACAAATGTTCAGGTCTGTAGTGTATACCAGTTTATCTAATCAGAAGGGAGAACTACGGGCTATAGGCTGGACAATTGAAATAAAAAGTGATTAGAGGAATATTGGTGTAAAAACATGTCAACATTGCAACTGCAAGCGTTTTGTGGAGTAAAACCTTTGTATTTCATCAACCCTGCCAATCAGAATCATGTTTATTGTCTCATCACAGTTTTAACAAGTAAAAAATTGCATCGTTTTTGTGCATAGTTCCCATCGTGTTATTTTTTACAAAAAACAAAAAAGAAAGGGAAGAAGGGGGGGGGAGTTAGGAGATCAAGGCCAGAAAGAAACTTTTAAAAGCCACACTCGTGAATCTGAACCGGGGAAGAAATTCGACCATGTGTAATCTGTCAGGTAATAAACTAACACCTTTCTACTGGCAAGTATTTCATACAGCTGAATACACACAAATCAAACTATCTCTTTAAACTAATAATATATAATTGGAACTGGAACGCTCTGAAATAAAAAATGGGTTCTCTCTCCTGATTGGATGAAATTGATGTCCCACCTGAAAATGTATTGTCTCTTTATTACAGAACTGGAGAGATGCGGAGACAACTGTTACTCAACTCTACTTTATATCACAATTTTGAGTCTTAACTTTATAACAAAACACCTTTTTGTTGTAACATACCCAATAAATATCACTACTTACAGCGCTTTTAACATTCCAGACTTTAACTGTTATATGAATGCACCGCACCCACTACAGCGTTGTTACATCTGGTCTCTTATTTCTGCAGGAGCACATCGAGGAGCTCAGTACTCTGAATCGGGCCCAGATGTGTGACAAAGGGTACGGTGGGGGGGGAGTGGCAGCCTCTCTGCGCAGGCAACTGCAGGCCAAAGACCAAGAGCTGAGAGATGTCCAGAGGAGCATGAGCCAGTGGAAAGAACATACAGCGAACCGCCTGGTATGCAAATTTGAGGAAGAAATGACAGCAGAGCTTGAGAGGTAATATACTACTTATTTATTATTTATTTATCCTGTTTAAGTCAAAGACCGGGTTGTTTGTTGTTGTTGTTACTGTTGCTACTAATAGTATAATTAGATGAAGGTGACTGGGCCATACTCGTACTGTTAGACCTTTAGTGCAGCCTTTGACATGGTCGACACTCCATCTTGCTGGCTCGTAGCAAACATGGGCTGGCGTACATGCGCTCTTACCTGAGCAACAGAACCTTCTCTGTTGTCTCAGGGGACACCTCTTCCCCCTCAGCCCCTCTTACATGTGGCGTCCCGCAGGGCTCTGTCTTTGACCGCTTCTGTTCTCCATCTATATGCTGGATCTAGGTCACATCATCCGCAAGCATAAACCCCATTTTCACTGCTATGCGGATGACTCATGAATATATGTCAAATCCCCAACCACAGGAAGCTTAGACGGTCTAATGGCTTGTACACACTGCCCGATATTTGCTCAGATTATGCTGTCGGGGACCATTTTTGGCGCTCGCCGACAAAACCCCCGATCTGACGCAAGATCGGGCTTTGATAGCCGCGGTTTTGCTCGCTGTGTGTGAAAGGATGAGAAGATATAGCGCAGATAAAAGCGCTCGCCGAGGCCTCCCCGACCGTTTCTGAATATCAAGCAGGTTGGCTCTCTCGCCGACTGGACATGGTATTGGTACATATATGAACTGGGTTGCGACCCAATGCCAGAGTGTAATTGGTTTTCGATGGTGACGTAATGACGATATGTTTTAGTGTCGGGAGGATTAAAGGTAATGCTCCTATGTATACATGTATGTAATCTGGCACCACTGCCGTATCAGGCACAAGTAGTCATTACGTCATTTGCTGGGGAATAGTTCTAAATCGATAAAACTGTATTCCTTTTATAGATAGAAACTTGTACCATACTTAATAATAATACTTTTTTACATGCATAAACATTTCAAACGTTCCTTCACAGAGAAACTGAGATTTGACAGTTTGTAGCGGTCAAAAGTACTTGCGCGCTCTGCTTGCGCACTAGAGTGCAGTCATTGACACCTGCACTGTTTTTAACTTTCTTAGTTTACTAATTGTCTATTGCGTAGCTCAACTTCTTGTTGTTGATCAGCACTTTGTAACGCATGTTTTAAAAAGTGCTATATAAATAAAGTTATTATAATAATTATTATTATTATAATAATAATAATAATATTTTGTATTATAATTATAATTATATCATTATTAATGTTCTTTGGACAATAATTCCATCTCATTAAATCGCATTACAATTTAATACAATTCTTGTATTTGTCATTGCAGGTGCCACTGGGTGCTTGTTTCCATTATTGATAGAATTTAATTCATGTTATATTTTGTAAATAAATTGTGTTCTCATTTCTGACATTTCCCAGGTGCAAGGCAAAGTTATTAAAGGGAAGGTAAATGGTTTTCATAGAGATAGCATGTCTGTCAGGACTAAACGTACTAGATGCAATACTAACTGATGCTTTTGTTGTCCTCATTACAAACCATGATCTCATCTCAGTTCACTGCAGTCGCTTACTTACACCATGCGTAGAGTAGCTTACTTACACCATGCGTAGAGTAACATGTGAGAGATTGAGATGGTGAACTCCTCCATATCTCCAAAGCAATGCAAATTTCTAACTATTCTGTCTGGATATGTTTGTGCTTCAGAAAGACATCAAAGTCACAAGAAGAGAAGCAGAGCAACCGTGAGATACTTGAAGGAGACATGAGACTCATTGCTAGGGTAAATGTAAAGCATTGTGTGAAACCTGAGGAATAATGAACATCACACACACGTCCTCTGAGAACAAATGTTGCCAAATGGATTACAGGTCCATTTGGAAACATTTGTATAATCATCCGGTCTCAGACTGATAACATGATGATCCATTAATGTTTAATAACCCTTAATACTAGTAATCTGTTCTGTTTTCAAACGTGGCCTCTCTCAGTCCCATCAGGAAGGCAACGACTGTGGAGCTCAGTGCTCAGTCCCCTCTCCTTCCTTCCATGTTGGGGACTCTGTTGCCTCCCCTGGGCCCACCTCAGATATGGCCTCTTTCAAGCTATTGCGTCACCTCCAGAGCCGAGTCAGGCAGCTCCGGGCAGAGAATCAGGCCTACACCTGCAGTTCTCCTCTGAAAAAGATGTCTTTGGATTTGTCTGGGTCCTATCTTGAGACAGTGAGTGATCTTTGGTGTGTAACCTAATCTATCCTCTTGGAGGGTTATCCAGTGAATAACACATATGCATTTTCATTGGGTCCATTCACAATGATATTAAGCTGTGGGACAATTTCATTAACTTTATCTACACAAGCTTTAAAGTTTATAAATATGCTGCACATGTGAAGGACTCCCTGCCTCTCAACGTGAACTGTACCTTTACCTTTTGAGGTAAAGAACTTCGGTAGGAAAGGTAACTTGGTAAACTGATATACCGGACTCCCTTAAGAGGGAACATTTCTTTTGCAAGTTATTTCAATGTAATTTTTGTACATTCTAAACTTACTTCTGAACATTTTGTATTATAATGAAAATGCTGCCATTTTAACAGAACTATGATTCACATTTGAATTATATTATGGCTGTCCTTGTGTTTGTATATAATTAGCTAAACTGGTTATCTCCAAACTAGATCACACCATCCCAAGACACTGAAGACGGTGCTCACATTTGGACCCACTCTATCAGCACAGCCCTGAGCTGAATACAGCATGTTGAACTTCACTATTAAATGACTATGTGGAAGACTATCTGTTTGAAGAATATATATCCCAAAGTCAGAGCCACAAGCATTTCTAGGAATTTGTGTAGACCTTAAAAGACCTGAATCATCCACTATAACCTATGTACTGTACTTCTCCACGTGATGGGTAATTGACACTTACAGGTCAGTGTCACAATCAAAAATGTGGCTGTTAAAGTTATTACACCCAGTGACCCATGGTTTGAAGCCGTTTTACTGCTCAACTTAAGGTTAGACTAACCGTAGAGGGTAGATCATGTGAGCTTAGATCATGTGATCCGCATGCATCATTAGGACAGCTTCATAAGGCTGACATTACTCTTGTGTAGGAATCCCTACAAAGTAAAATCCTCACTGTTAGGAGTGTAAAACTTATTTGCTTACATTTGTACACTCAGTTTTACAAATAGACACATTAACACTAAGGATTTTAGTGTGGTATGTTATCACATGTCTTCTGGTCTTCATCTTGTACACAAATTGCAATGAATAAACAGGCATTTTTTTCCTCACATGAATTGTGCAATTAACATTCAATATCCAAACTAAGAAACTTGTATTACATTTCATTCAAGTATTTGTTAAATACCACACTATACATTATGACACAAAATGTGTCTTGAAGTAAAACATTACGAATATAGCCACATAAGTAACATTTTAATTAAAAACAAATATAAAGTATTAACACTTTATACTTGTTCAAGGTTTCTGGTAAAGAACATTGGAGAATACAGCCAAATTAAGAGTGGGCTTTTGTTTGTTCACAGAATGCTGGCTTAAGTAGCCTTATGGAAGGAGGCTGATCCCTGCAAAACAAATAAGCATTGCTGTATATGGTGCAATATATACACTCCATAAGGTCTAGCAACGAGTTACACAGCAGGTTCTTAATAACTGTACAATAAGAATAACTTTCAAAACCCTAGTAACTATGTATATTCTAAAGCAGAGTATAAAAATTGTGCAAAAAATCAAGTGTTTTAATCTGTCATTAAACAAAGTACAAAGTCAAACTCATGTACTGAACGTAGGCCAAGCTTCGGACAATTAAAACCATACCTACATATTGTGAAGACTTCAGTTAAGTCTGTTCCATATACTATGAAACATAGTTTCATAATATGACATTGTTACATTAGGGTGTCTACAGAAACTATAGTCAACATACTCCACTCTATACAACAGAAACTATAGTCAACAAGTATTAGAATTTTAACAACTGGGAAATTAATATACCCATTTCAAAAGGTCTGCAGCTTTGTGGTCCCTGCTTGCACCTTGTGATTGTTGTAGCTTATAGTCAGAAGACCAACCAAGTGATTGTATTGCAAATTATGTGCTGCAAAGTTCGCAAACAATAACAAAATATTCATGTAAACCAAAATGTTTTGCAAAGCTAACAAACATAACAAGGACTGTGTGTACAGCCCAATGTCTCTACTCTGTATCTGCAGTCTTTCCTGCTTTGCTGTTAAAGGAGCCAACACAGTTAAAGTTCCATGTCCTCCTCACCGGAGCTGTTGGCCACAGGCATGTTGTACAGAGTTGAGTATGTGTGTGCAGAAGAGGAGCTTGTGGGGTTGATGGAACTCTGAAGGGATGGAGAGGAACAGGGGACTGGGGGCTGCCGGCACGCTATCTGATGTTTACGCTGTCTCTGTAGCAGTGAGTCCCTCATCCTCCGGGACAAGGCATCCTCTGGTGGCCTCCAAACCACCAACTCCATGCAGGAATGACTCCTAGGGAGATAAGAGGAGCAGGTGAACGGAATGAAACGAAATTAAGCGACAGCACTCTTTAAAAAAAAATCTTTTACCTAGGAACCCAAATTAGGAACCCAAATTCCCGTTTCTAATTTATTTGTACATCTGTTAACAGTGTTAAACCTGAACATCTGTTAACAGTGTTAAACCTGATTTATTCTCATGCCACTTGCTGACAGGAGCCGATTTTTAAGCACACGTGCAATGCTTTGCAATCTCAACAAAACAGAATATCCTTAGACTCTCAATCGGGCAAGGAAAAACTGAAGTAAAAAAGAAGAAACCTCACAAGAGATGAGACCCTCTCGTGGTTGGTTGACAAACTTAATATGAATGTGTTTGGACTGTTTCTGAAGAGACAATGAGACAAGCATTTACACAGATTGGGCTACTGTGTGGGGGAGGATGTCGCTGATCCCACGTTGTAACCCCTCCTTCAAGCTGTCTGACATCACCAGAACTGGTCGTCTGGGAGCTGGCTCCACATCCAGGTCTTCATCCTCATCATCATCCTCCAGTGTTATTCTGTGATACAAAAAAAATACTCAGTATCCAGCAGACCAGCACAAGTGCAATAGTTGTATGATAACTGCAAAGTCATGCTCGAGTCTTATTGCTTTAGTAAACAGTTACAGGATTCCCTGTAAGCTTCACACCGCTCACCTATCCTCAATCTCCCGAAGTTTCCTCTGAGCTGCTTCTATCTCCATGCAGGAACCTTCCGTCTCTGGACGGGTTAGAGTGGAGGAGGACTCAGGCAAGGGAATGTTTAGGCAGGTTTGTGGAAGTACAGGGCTGGATAGTTTTGCAGACGGAGGATAACTGCTGCCTGGAAGCCAGTCATTACAAATGCTAGAATTCTCCAGAAGGCCAGATTCTGCCTCCACCATCAGTCTCCTTTTTTTGGCACTGCATCCTCTGCAGAAAAAAAAAACATCAAATTCAATGTTATCATACAACTGAGGTATGAATGCATGTTTGAGGTCATGCTAATAAACCACAAACTGTTTATTTTACATGTCTAACTCACTCATCATCAGCTCTCCTCCTATGCTTTCTAAGGCATCGCCTCTCCCAGCTCCTGTCAGACAAGTACAGAGAAAAAAAGCCATATCAAAATATGTAATAATTCTGGAGTACCAATGCATTCAATATACGTTTCATTCAATACAAGCACTTCAATGAGCTGACTGTGGAACATTGACTACAGTGAAATAATGATAGAAGTGTGTGGAGTGATTCCGTGAACTGCATACATATTAGAAAGTGCTCCACTCTGCTGTTGACTGGAGAAGCTTGGTGGACCAAGGTCAATCCTCATTTCAGGAAGGCTGGTGAGGGCTGAGAATGAATACATAGCCGGCACACTCCCCAACTCAATAGCTGCATGAATATATGAAGGTAAGATTGAAATATGGTGGACAAATACCAAACAACATAAGCAAGTAATTATAAAGAATACGACTACACACATATATACACATAATAATAATAAATGTGTACTGCATATTATAGCTAGAAACACAAATAGGTTTACAAAGCACCAAATGGCTACAAAGGCAACATTCACTATTCCTTACATCTTGGCAAATAGGAGAAGCTCATTCTTGTATTGAACAACAAACTTCAGTATTATTCAAGAAATAACGTGAAACTATATACTGACCCGCCCCTTGATGTTGATGTTGTGTTGGTCTATTGTTGACTTCCATTAGCTGCCATTTCACGTTTGTAGTATCATGTATGGACACCACAGATTTAAAACTACATTCACGTGCAGCTACATACTCTTATTTGCTGCAAATGTTTTCCCAAAGAAGATACTTTTGACAGAGCTAAACCATAGAGTTATATATAGCTAAACCATTTCATCTCGGGTCTGTCGCAGTAGAATGTCGTCAAGCTGCTAAAATGACGTATCGTTTCCTTGCGAGGATTTTGGGACTTGTAGTTAAATGAACTATGGCTGGCTCATTTCACTCATAAAGTCAGCGTTAACACTGCTTTAATTAAAACAGTTACGGGGAATATGTAATAAAAAACAAATGATTTACACAAACGTTACGTGGAGTAGCATACCACCAGCAAAAACACAGTTGAATTGAAAAGATAGAGACCCAATCAGCCTGTTCTTAAAGGGACCGCCATGAAGTTAACGGGTCATGTGACAATGAAACCCTATTGCTCATGTTGTCTATTTTGTTTCTTCTCACAGCTCAGCTGAGTCAGCTGTCACTGCGGAGTCGCTCTCTATGTCACGGTAACACGTATTGCTGTTAAGGATATTTCATATTCATATTTTTTATTACGCAATTATTAAATTATTTGTACCATCCAGGGTTTTCAGAATGTACATATTGATTGTTATCTCGGGACTACTGGCTTTTGTCTCCAGCAAACCTTTTGGTAAGTCATTCATTCTAAAGTTTACAGTAGTTAATCCAGCAATTATAGTTCTTCCTGTGTCCATCTCAAATGTCCAAACTCTGTGGCATTTCACAATGTGCCCAATGCCCATCATTCATATGACTCACTCACTTGATCAATCACTGATTTTGCAACTTCCATAACATAAGGCTGATATGCCTGAGATTGCTTCCTCATCTCAGGCTCATTCATAGAGGTTACCGGTATATTTATAATAATAATAAAAACGTCTTCAGTGTCAGGGTGGCAATATTAAGGAGAAATAATGGATACTATTGGTGGAAATTAAGTTGCCTTTCTTTCCTCTTGTCGCATGTGATTGCTGATGCAGCAACTGTGGTTTGGGAACTTGAAAGTCCATGTTCATACAGTGTTTTTTTCTTCTTTTTTTCTCCTATGTCTGATGATGTGTTTCCCCAGATACTGAGGGCTCTAGCAGAGAGCTGCTCCTTTCACTCAACAAGGAGCTCCTGTACTCTCTGGAAACACAAGAAGGAATCCCTAATCCTAGTGTGCATCTGGCATTGCGGCTTTCTGATCACCACAATCTTGTCAAGGAGAGCGAACACCTGAATAAACTGAAAACACGTTTACACAATGACATCCAAAAGTAAGTAATTTCTATTAAAATTTCTATTCTATTATATTCATTGTTGCAGCTAAAGTCTATGTAGGCCTAGCTCTGGTCCATAGCCTTCTACTGCTTCTACGATTCTGCCCTGCGCAGTAAGGCTATGGGACTTTCCGTTTTAAATCTCAAATTGAAATCAGACCAGCCTCTCCTCTTTGGCGTAAATAAAAAGAACGTTTTTGCTACTCATCAAAACAAAGGCGGGTTGTGTCATTAGAAAGTCTACTTTCCTTAGTGGACGCACTCTGAGCCCCCCACCACACGTATAAACGGTACTTTTTGGCCAGAAAGGGATTTGTTTTCACTGGAGGAAAAATATTCTCTATGAGGCAGTTCTCTGGGCAATATCAGTAGAGGGCGCAGCGGAGTAACTAAAAATATTTTCTTTCCGGTGGAAACAAAATCCCCTTTTGGCCAAAAAGAACAGTTTATACGTGTGGTGGGGGGCTCAGAGTGCGTCCTCTAAGGAAAGTAGGCTTTCTAATGACACAACTCGCCTTTGTTTTGGTGAGTAGCAAAAACGTTCTTTTTATTACGTAATTTTTATTTATTTTAATGCGCGCATTAGAGCTATGGACCAGAGCTAATGTAGGCCTAACTGGATTTACAGTAGGGCCTATGTTTTAATTTATATCTTGAATTTCCATTTACCATTTTACCTGATCTCAAGTCCTCCTCAATTCCCCTAGCTCTCTTTCAAATAGTCAATCAGCGGTTGGTCTATTGGCTCTGTACAGTCTGGCTTTGAAGGCCTCATGTTATGACCTCAACACAATCACCTTCACAGTCAACAACAGGAAAGACTCTCTGCTGATCCACCTCAAGAGACAGATGGAACAAGAAAAGGACCACATTGCCTGTAATCTCTTCTTCTTGTCATTTGAAGACTTACATTTATTTCTCGACCCTTTAATTTGGTGAAAGGTTAAGTTTAAACTCTTCCATGTGTTATCTCCATTAATACAGCTGTTTTACCCCTTGACATTTATTTCTTGCCTCATTTGCAGTCAGCCACCGTCCTCTGACTAATTATTACCAGTACTCACTGGGTGTGTTGGCTCTTTGTGTCAGTGGCATCAGGGTCAACCACCATGTCAGTAACAAGCTCATGAAAGCTGTACAACAGGGCCACATCAACCATGGAGGCTTTGAATCTATTGGTGAGTGAAAGCAGAACAACAACAGAACAACCAACATATTTTTGGAGCGCCTAAAACAATCGGGGCTCTCATTAGCAAGTAGTGTCTTTACTCTTCACACATATACACTCATTAACCTATCATAGAATTAGCTGTTAGAATGATTTGATATTAATCTTTTGTGTAGACTCATCTGCACTTTGAAAAGTAGATTTTGTACTACTTTTTACTTCTACTACTACTTCCAAAGATGGTCTACCATTCCGGGGGAACATTCCATGAAAATAGTAGATCTACAAGTTCACCACGTGTTGTATAATGACTCATGAGTTGTAGATCAGCTACTTTTCCAATAAGTTTGGGGTAGAGAGGGAAAAAAGCGGACTAAGTACAGAGTACAACCACAATCGACTAAATACGAGTTTACTAATTATAGAGGGTTTAAGAGGTTAAATGCAAAGTGTCTGCAGAACTACTCAATGGGGTTCCACCTTGTATTATTTTCCACCACGGAGTAACCTCGCATCAGACTATCCAGCATAGTGTAGGACAGTCAAGACGGGCAGTGTCGGTAGGCCAATCAGAGGCAGGCGGGGCGTTACCATGTCTATGCTTGGCGCAAACTCTGACAAAAAAAAAAAGCCTTTTTATTCACAGGGTGAACTGCAAGCAAACAGAGTGACAATGTTTCCTCTTCTTCAGGTCATGAGTGTTTGTAGAATGTAGAACTCTATCTGTAGAAAGAAGTGTCCAATGGTTGCAAACAGACCAGAACACATTGTGAATGGCACTAAATTGTCCTGACTCTGGAGTATAAATATTTATATTAAAATAACAATAACCATGAACTTTATTTGTATAGTGCGTTGCACATGTATGTGTATGTATAAGTCATGTATAAAACAACAGTTGTGTGTGGTGTGGTCTGTGTTGTGTTCGTGTTATTTCTCATTATAATGTTACTTTATCCACTATGTAACTCAGAGACTGTACAAATGTAACCAATTGGACACTTACTGGTATATTTGGTTACATGTGTACACTCCCAGAGTTAAATTAACATTACAATTTTACTGTATGCATCTCCATCTACTGAGATTGAATACTTAAGGTCTTATTTGATCCCAAATCTTAGACACACTTGCCATGGCTGGAATGGCACTTCAGTGTGTGAAGGATGCTGGCTCCCATGTGCAGAACACAGCTGATCTTGACACAGCCCTGAGCACTGTTAAGCAGAAACTCCTGGCTTCCCAACGGGCTGACGGTCATATGGGCAACAAATTCAGCACAGGGCTAGCAGTTCAGGTAATGGTCACTTTTATGTACAGTACTTAGTTACAAAGCTCAAAATACGTATTTCAATTTATAGAGCTCACATAACCACTCCATCCCCAGCACCCCTTTTCTGGGGCCAACATTCGGCTAAAATATCAAATAGCAGAGTGTCAGGCTATGTACCAGTTGGTTGTACTTACACACTGAATGTGTCCTAGGCCTTGTTGGCAATGGGCAGCCAGGTTGAGGAGTGTGCTGCATCCATGGAGGCTATGAGGGCAGATGCCAGAAGGAACACGTATCACAACAACGTCATGGCCATATCCCAGACACTACCAGCTCTCCAGCATAGATCGTACTTGGATGTCAAGAGCATGGAGTGCTCTAATGAGGATGGTAAATGCAGTTTTTCCATGTATGTCATTGGTAGCTTATGTTTGTTTAGGGCATGTCTATACACTAAACCTTCTTTCCTACAGACAGTCTGGTGGTGGAGCCCAGGCAGTCTGTTGTGGTGGCATTACCTAGCCAGAGTACTGTGGCAGTAAATGTGGTGGTGGTGAAAATCAGTGGATCACCCACTATCTATTCAGTAAATGTGCCAAAGAGCAGCACTCTTTTGGAAACTCTGGAACTTCTCCAGAGCAATACTGGCTTCATGTGAGTTAAATGTACACTGTGCATTGTTTATCTTCACTCAACATGGTAAAAATCCAGTGTGCTACATTGAGATTAAAGGAATCCATCCTGTGTTGTAGGTTTGTGTTTGAGCGCAGCCTGTGGGGGGATTTCCTAAGTGTTGTGAATGGAGAACAGGCTAGAATAAGCGACCGGAGGTACTGGCACATTGCTTCAGATGACGCCGCTCTCACTCATGGTGAGAAAACGCACGCACACACACACACACACACACACACACACACACACACACACACACAGATTCTATTGTGACTTACTAATAAACACGGTGATTTTTCACTCCTACAGGTATCAGCAATTATAAGATTGAGCGAGCTCAAAAGATCACCATTAAAAATACAACCTACTGAGGTTATGTGGCAGCGCTGCACCGAAAGAAGTTCAACTGGAAAGCTTGCTTTCTGTTCTGTGTGATTTTCCCTTATGAATAATATTTAATTTGGCTATCTATTCTATAAGCCTTCATTTAAGCCTACACAGTTAAGGAACGTCTGCACACCAAGCACCATAACTATATGGTTCACCATTGTTGTTGTTATAGCTGTTGACTTAGAGTAAATTTTTTAACTATATTATCTTTATAGTTACAGTGCTTGGTGTGGACGGCTCATTAGTCTTCAAGATTAGGCCCACCGAGGATGAATGTGTTTCAAGCGGGCTTTAAAGCTTTTTATACATTTAGTATACTGTCTGAATCACTTTGCCCCATACCACAGCAATATAGGGTTATATCGCAGAAGTTAATTGTTCAAATACCTTCTGTTACTTTATGTCACCATGTATGTTTTTCATTTTTTATAACCAAATGAAAATAAAATTAGCAAAATACTCAAATTTGTCTGTATAATGTTTAGATCTGTATGTTGTATATCCACAAAGATACTGAATTCATTACCCGTACTGACTTGCAGCATGTTGAACTCATTTTCCAAAATGCTAAATCAGTACTAGTTGGCACAGTCTACAGACCTCCTGACGAGCAAGGCTTCTTTGATATTCTTGAGGGATGCTTAGCTGAGGAGGATGGTACAAAGAAAATCTTGGTGGGCGATTTTAATACAGACGTACAACGTAAAGAGGCGCCTGTTTTCAAATCATTCAGTAGGTTTTGTGACCTGCAGTGTCAGTCAGCTAATTACCAAACCCACAAGGGTGTGTGACTCCACTCAAACATTTACATTTAAAGCACAACTCAATTCAAAAACTGTTAACTGTGAGTGGACGACACCATAAAGCATTATATTTAAATACTTATTTGAAATATACTACATTTTTGACGTTGACATTTTTGACGTTGACATTTTTGACGTTGACGACGACGGCGACGACGTTGACATTTTTGACGTTGACGACGACATTGATATTTTTGACGTTGACGACGACGACGTTGACATTTTTGACGTTGACGTTGACGACGTTGACATTTTTGACGTTGACGACGACGTTGACATTTTTGACGTCAACGACGACGACGTTGACATTTTTGACGTTGACGACGACGACGTTGACATTTTTGACGTTGACATTTTCGACGACGACGTTGACATTTTTGACGTTGACGACGTTGACATTTTTGACGTTGACGACGTTGACATTTTTGACGTTGACGACGACGACGTCGACGTTGACATTGTTGACGTTGACGACGACGGCGACGACGTTGACATTTTTGACGACGACGACGTTGACATTTTTGACGTTGACGACGTTGAAATTTTTGACGTTGACGACGACGACGTTGACATTTTTGACGTTGACGACGACGTTGACATTTTTGACGTTGACGAAGACGACGACGACGTTGACATTTTTGACGTTGACGACGACGACGTATATCACCTTTAAGTCTCTCATGGTCAGAAACAATGAGTTTGTATTTCTAGACTAGCTCACCTGGTTCAGAATTTAGAGCCAAACCTATTTTCTGGGTGCTAGTATTGTGGCGGCCATATTGGATGTCATGGAAACTTGCAATACAAAAAATAATTGTATTTATATCATTGATCAACCTGTGAAGTTTCGTGGAAATATCCCTCAGTTAAAAAACGTGCCCTATTCACCCCCATTATATACTGTAGTGTATAGGCTAATATTGTGGCGGCCATATTGGATTTCCAGCAAAAAAGAAATACCGGTGTGTCCATATAGGTTGTGATTCTATTGGGTCATAGATATTATTTCTGGGGGACAACATTTGATGTTATGGCAAATGCAGGTATCCATAAAGGGGATGGTTTGCCCCCTGGATAATAGGATCTGACAGGAAAAGTAATGTCTTTTTTTCTTTTTCACGTTTGCAGCCATTTTGACAATATGCAATCTCAATAATATATGTCCCTTCTGTGCAATGAATCTTAGCCAATGGATTAATATTGCGTGTTTGCCAAAACAGTCAACAACTAGAAAAAGTGCCCTTCTGGGCACAGGTCTCCACCAGGTTATCCACAGATCCGTGCAGTTAGAGGTAAAAACACTTTTCGGCCAGTTATAGCGCCACCTTGAGGCTGAGTTGAAATTGTTCATGTGGCATTTCGTCCTCGGCCTAGTGGGAATGTGCGTGCACAATTTCACGGAAATCACGCGATGTGTTCATGATTTGCAGCATTTTGTTTGAAACTGAGCACTCCTGTGAACTTTGGAAGCCAATCTTAACCAATCAGGATGGAGTCTGAGAAATCTGAAAGACCCGTTTCGTTGAATGGCTCTAGAGAGACTGTGTACTAATTTGCGTGATGTTTGGACAAAATCTGTAGGTGTACTGTGAAAAAACTTGTTTTGCACAAAGCGGCCTCCTGGTGGCGCTATAACAGGCCGTTCTGGAAAGTTTGGGGCAGAGGTTCATCGTTGGCATCCAGGGAGTGTGTGTGCAAAATTTGGCATCGACCGGGTTAACGGTGGCCGAGATTAGCTGTTCACGGACAAACGGACGGACACACACACGGACGGACGGACACACGGACGGACGAAGTGCAAAACATACTCTCCCCACATGCCTTCGGCCTGGTGGAGACAATCATGGTAGAAATCATAGCACTATTCCGGGTAGCCACCATCTTGTAAATATGCACAATAAGGGTCCAGACACACAATAAAAATAGGTATTCCATTGAGTCTATCATGGTCAGAAAACATGAAATAGACAGTTTGGATTTTGGATTTCTAGCTCATCTCGAGCCAAACCTATTTTCTGGGTGCTAATATTTTGGCGGCCATATTGTGATTATATATATTAGATTTCATGGAAACTTGCAATACAATTTTTTTTCATATTTATATCATTGATCAACCTGTGAAGTTTTGTGGAAATATCCCTCAGTTTAAAATGTTGCCCTATTCACCCCCCATTATGGGCTAAACAGTAAGCTGAATTAGAAAAAGTGCGAATGGAGTTTCTAGGTGAAAGTGGTTTTTTGACGTGCCATAACCTGCCATTGAGCCCCATTGTAAATTTCTAAAATTTGAAAGCACTATATTTCTAAAACGATGAAACATTTCAAAGATTCCTTTTCAGGCAAACTAGTCTAGGTGTAAGTATGTAGGACTAGTAGCATGCCAAAGTTTGTGCTATTGCCATTGAGAATGCATTGGGCGTTTAAGTTAAATAACTCAGAAACTACAAAACATTTCAAAGTAAAAAGTTCCAGATGGACGAGATGGTTGAGATGGTCGACCATATGTCTATAGGACTATAGACAATGGACTATAGCCCATGGTCTCGGAGTGATTTTCGTATTTTTTTCAAATCCTCATTTTTCATCATTTTTGACCATGGGCTGTACAGCCCATCTCAGATGGCATACTATACCACGCCGTTTTTCATCATTTTTGAGGATTTGAAAAAAAGACGAAAATCACTCGAGACAATGGACTATATAGCCCATGGTCTCGGAGTGATTTTCGTCTTTTTTTCAAATCCTCGTTTTTCATCATTTTTGACCATGAGCTGTAGCCCATCTCAGACGGCATACTATAGCACGCCGTTTTTCATCATTTTTGAGGATTTGAAAAAATGACGAAAATCACTCGAGACAATGGACTATAGCCCATGGTCTCGGAGTGATTTTCGTCTTTTTTTCAAATCCTCGTTTTTCATCATTTTTGACCATGGGCTATAGCCCATCTCAGACGGCATATTATAGCACACCGTTTTTCATCATTTTTGAGGATTTGAAAAAAAGGCCCGACCGTCCTGAATGTGTTAGAGATTAGCCTCTCTATCAAACCCAAGTGTCACTCGGGGAGCACGCAATCTAGAGAATAACATCTCTGACTCCCCTACCATAACACCGTACCTCCCAATTTCACAGCTCACTAGATAGAGTGTAATCAATCGACTTCCAGGACTCCACACAAGGTCAACCTTGCATGGGGGGTGGGGTGGTTGATCGGGGCGTACGGTACGTTGGAAACCTGTTTGATGTTGTCATGAGAGGAAGGAGCACTGGTGGAATTCAAAATGACCTTGAATAAAAAGTACAACAGTATTGGCATCAAAATGTACTTCATGTGTACCAAAAGTAAAATTTGCCTCATTATGCAGAATGTCCCATATTTCGACGTTTTCTAAAATGGTTAAATGATGCATTTATATAGCTCCTTTTATCCAAGGCGCTTTACATAGATTGTGCATTACATTCACCCATTCACACACGCATTCATACACCGATGGCAGCGGAAACCTGTGTGCAAGGCAGGAGCAATCAGGGGTTCAGAGTCTTGCTCAAGGACACTTCGACACTAACGCTGGGGGAGCCCGGGTTCAAACTGGCAACCTTGCGGTTGCCATCCAGCCAAGATTCCTTTACAGGATCTCCTCACTGGTCAACAAAAACCACCTTGAAGACCTTAACAGGAGCCCTCGTACAAGGTTTCTTTGACTATGCATCCACCTCTTGGTACCACAGCACCTCAAAGGCCCTTAAAACAAGGCTCCAGACCTCCCAAAACAAACTGGTCAGGCTCCTACTTGGCCTCACCCCCCGAACCCACCTCACCCCTGCCCACTTTGACAGGCTGGGATGGCTTAGGGTCGACGACAGAGTACAGCATCTTGCAATGGGTCTGGTCCACAAGATTCGATACACCACTAAGATACCCATGTACCTGTCTAAATACTTCCTTAATGTAAACGAAGTCCACACCCACAACACCAGAGGGAGTGCAACAAACCATGTACAACCCAGATTCGGCACAAACAAGGGACTAAATTATTTTCTTTCCTATGCCACCAAAATGTGGAACGCCCTACCAACAGTCATTAAGACATGTGAATCCCTTGACTCCTTCAAAACCGCTCTCAAAGGGCACCTACGAATGGCTGCAATTCGAAACTGGCCTCTGTAAAATCCCCTCACTGTATCCCCTCACTGTATATGTATCTTTTCCCTTTTTGCTTCCTATATGATGAATTCCTGTTCTGTTCTTTAACTACATAGAAGTGTATTTGTATGTCTCTAAATGTTTTGATGAATTGAACAATGTGGACCCTGTTGTAAACAAGTGTAATGCTTAATTGGGTCGTCCACTCACAGTTAACAGTCTTTGTATTGAGTTTGTGCTTGAAATGTACTGTAATTCTACAAACTGTTAATAAATATTTCAATCAATCAAAAAAGCCACTCTACCCCTGAGCCACCACCGTCCACAATGCATCGCTATGGGCCACATTGTGAGCTAGCCTTGTAGATTGGCTATTTTCAAATGGCTGAAATGTATAATAATAATAATAATTGCACCACAGAACCTTTCTTAGTGGACTAATTTCAGGCATACCGATCATAGCGATGCAAGCAATTTGCTTTGCCCAGTGCATGATGGGAAATTTAGATACAAAAAACTCACTCATTGATTCACGTATACCATAATCTGTTTTAATTGACCAAAATGAATGCGATTAAAATGCGATTAATTTTGATTAGTTAATTACAATGCTTCAAATTAATGATTTCTTTAATCGAGTCCCAGCCCTAAAATAAATACATTAAATTAAAAAAAACGTTTTACTATAGGTAGACTTTTTAAAACAATTCATATAAACGTTAAAAGTTGAATCATAGCAGGCTACACTTCAATGCAGCCAGATAACGTCAGTCAGTCATACTTGATGATACTTTCATGAAAAATATACAACGTGTGTGCGTGCACGCGCATCTTTGCAGTGGGGGTTCTGAGCTGAGCTGTGCTTGAGTTGAAGTGGGATCCATGCACGCACGTGCATGTATTTAAGTCATCAGCTCGTGCACGCCACCTTTTGGTCACACCACCACGACCACACTCACGCCCAACAAGCACGCTGCTCTGTTTGTATTACAACAAGACGTTTGTTTTAATATTAAACACCTCGGAATGCAACTTTTATTGACATGTAGGCCCACATGGAGTTAATGAGAGTCGTCAGTGTTTTTACCAGGCTGGGTAAAAACCAAACAACTATACAAGAAGCTGTGGAAACAGAAGTAGGCCTTTATGTCCATCAGCTGATCAAACTCAGGTGAGTGTGTTAGCTAATTAGCTCATAGCTCTGGTCCATAGCCTTCTACTGTCTGAGCTAGCTTACCTCAGTGCTTTTCAACCCTTTTCACATGGTCCATTATTTAAATGATGTTGTTGTACAAGACTTCTGGTAAATTAATTGGCCTAATGCAGGCATTTAAGTTTATTTAACAATATATGTTTTACTCTTGACGGGTCCATTTGGTTTCCTTCTATCTCGAGTTAAAGATCTAAGGGTCCATTTGGTAAAACGCCATAGCTGCATGGGGACCACTAGCCCTCCAAGCAGAACCCAAATGCTACTGAAGTTTCTGACATTTGTTCGACCCAGTGCATTGGGTCCTGTTCCGCGTCGTCCATGCCACCTGATTAAAACATTTACTGGCTCATGTTTACATGTTAAAACGCCTCCCCGCGCTCTTTGACGATATTCTTCAGTATGAGGCTTTCTGAATATGTAAAGTATAAGTACACATACATACCTTTGCGAATATCTCCTGTGGCGCGGAAGCCGTTAAGTATTTTTAATATATGTTTGCCCGATTTGGAAGCTTGGATTCTTCTTGTTTATTGACACCTCATTGTACCGCCTATCTGGCTAGCTAGTGGCGCTATAGCTATGACACAGCAGATCAGAGGCAGGGACGTAGCCTCACAAGCCAACCGCACACCGGGAGGCGGTACAATAAACGGTAAACAAACAAGAAGAAATAAAGCGACCAAATCGGTCAAACAAAGATTAAAAATACTTAACGGCTTCCGCGCCACAGGAGATATTCGCACCGGGATGTATAGCTACTTAAAGTTACCGAATTCAGAATAACTCAAGGAAAATAATGGCGGCACATGCCGCGGGGCCTATTTTAGAGAGAATCTCCACATCCGCATTTAGGAATTTCCATACGAAAATACAGTAGCGAGCAGGGACCCAACGTAAAACTCAACAAAATATCAAAAAAGTTTTACGTAGGGTCCCGAAAGGGGCTAGGGGACCACCTGGATGGAACCATAGGACCACATGGTGGACTGGCTTAGCTAATTAGGTGCTTACCATTAAATTGGTTGATGGAATTGCGTGTAATTTCACTTTGATGTAGCAGCAAATAGTTAATTAGATCAGTGGTTCCCAAACTTTTTCATACCAAGGACCCCAATATTGACACTAATTAGCCAGCGGACCCCCAATCGAAAAGATATGCCAGGGACCCCCATAAGAATATTTTGACGGCTCTCTAGCAGTGATTCTCAACCAGTTTCATTTCAAGGACCCCCCCCCCCCCCCCCCCAGTTTGACATGCATTAGTCTACGGACCCCCATTTGGCATTTCTATCACTGAGACCCCAATTTATAATTGTAAAATCAATGTTTATTTAATTCTGAGACGTGTATAAATGCAACCAAATGGATCCGTTGGGGTCCATTTGGTTCCATTTGTACACTCAGAGTTACAGACCCTGATGGATATTTTCTTTGGTATTTTATGTTCACATCTTATTACTATGTTAAAAAAATACCTTGTATTTGGTGTACAGGACTGCCTGTACACCAATGTTTTATTTTAACTCAAATCTTTGCTTCTGGGGGAGGGGGTCCCTGGAACAACATGTTTTCAGATGCGGGTCCACGGCCAAATACAGATAATTGATGTGTTTTGTAGTAATGATCTAAAACTGTGGGTCTCAACCAGTGGTCCGGGGACCACCAGTGGTCCTTGAGGGGGTTCCAGGTGGTCCCCAGCTAAATGATGGAGAGTTGGTAACCAAATGGACCTTTATTAGATCTTTAACTCTTGAGAGCGTAAAACATTTTACGCTCTCAAGAGTTAAATTATTGTTAAACATCTGCATTACTTAATTTACCAGAAGTCCACACAAAAAAGAATGTAGAAGAATTGTTATTTTGATCAACGTCTGCCTGTTATCTCTCCTAATGGTACCAACATCAATACAGCAAAATCTTATCCAACGACATGAAAATATTCTTTAGTTTTGGGTCTGAGAGGCTAAATGTCATCAAATGGTCCATGGCTCAAATGCCCAATAAATAAATAATGGGCCTTGATATGAAGAGGGTTGAAAAACACTGATCTAAATGTACAAACTAACATACAGAACGAAAGTTTTCAAATTAATGTTTGTAGCCTACTTATGTTTTTCCCTATATAACAACGTCCAACAATAGCAGATCTACAAGCTCATAGCGCATGGCGCGCTATGAGTGGCGCGCTACGAGCTTGTAGGTCTGCTATTTTATATTTGACATAGAAACATGGGTTTTTCAGAATTTCTTTAGGATTTAGAAGCTTTTTTTAAAATCTACCTCAGTCCAAAATGGGTTAACGGAGTAATGTCACGTCTTTCTGGACGGCGAAGCTATGCCCAATTTTGGTCCGAAATAAATTCAAACAGTTTTTTTTGTTGGGTTTATTTTTTTCAGTTCCCATTGACAATGAATGGTCAATTTACGTCATGTGTGTCTGAGCAAATCGACATAAGTTACGTCATGATGATGTACGATGATAAGACACCCCTCACTTCACACGAGTGTGATTTTTTTTATACAGCTTTTGTCCCCACATGTCTCAATATTTGACAATGACGGGAGAAATAAAATTAAACATCAAAACATGAATTGCCATTGACAATGAAGGGAAAATGTATGTCGTATATAGACGAGAAAATCTGCTAACCAGTCAGATGTCGGTGGGAACACTAGGGACCATTCTTGATGATGTACGATGATGATGAGAGCCCCTCACTTCACACGGGTGTGATTTTTGTGCTGGGTCCCTGTGTCAGAGCACGAAAATAGCGTTATAGCGTTTGTTCACCACCAAGTGTCACTGTTGCACAGCCTAATACACAGACGCACAGGCAAGGGAGGAGGGCTTGTACAGTACAGTACAGTACAGTACAGTACAGTACAGTACAGTACAGTACAGTACAGTACAGTACAGTACAGTACAGTACAGTACAGTACCACTCACTTCAGACGGGTCTGATCGTTTTATAATATATATACTTTTTTTGTTTGTTTTTAAAGGAGAATGATGCCTGGTGCTCTTGTCTGGAACCCTCCTCAGAACGGCGTGGGGGAGAGGTACAGATTTGGCTCCCTGCCTCTCCCCGGCCTGTGGACCCGGCAGACCGGTGAGTGTGTTACAATCATGTTATTACAGTGTTACAATGTCATTAGTGTTACAATGTTATTGCAAGGTTACTACAATGTTGTTACAATGTTAAAAACACTTTTCGAGGGAATTTGAGTACTTCCGGTCATTCCTTTAAATTTTGAGGTAGTTGCACTTGAGTTTTTCCCCAATATTTTTTACTTCTACTAACCACTACATCTCGGATCCAAATATTATATTTTTTACCTCCACTACATTTATTTGAAAACATTAGTTACTAGTTACTTTGCAGATTATTTTTAATATTTATTACAAAACATACATTAACCACTTTAGACCTGAGGACTATTCTACAAATGCTGACAGTTTTCTGAAAAGTCCATGTTTCTATGGCGCGATTCATTTTAGAGCCAAATAAAAGTCTGTTCGGCTCTGTAGAGCCTACAATGTGACGTCATTTGAGGTTCGGGGGGGGGGGGGGGGGGGGCGGGTACCGCCCTAAAGTCGGCTCTTCGGTGCTACTGTAAAATAGCATTATGAATCGGCCCTTTGTCAGTCGTTCTCAAACATTTTCATGTCAAGGACCGACAAAGATATATACAACCAAGGTTCATGTTTTAGGTTATTAGAGAAAGTAAAAGATGAGTGTACATTTTCTTTAATTCGCTGCTTTCTTTCGTTTTAGCGATTTTATCTATTTTTGACATGGGGGTGGGGACATTCGAACATGGGGCTAAATATGTTTATTTTTCTTTCTTTTTTACAAAATCTTATAGCGATTTCATTTTTTCATTTTTTAATGATTTACTATAGTCCTACTAGACCCCATAAAATTACATCTGGCCACAAAATATCACGGGATCTGTTGTATGTGAAGGGTGAGTTGACAAACTGACACATTGAGTCTATATGACAGTATGAGTTTGAATCTTTGAATCTTTATTTCGGTCATTTAAAAAAACAAATGGACTGAAGGACTAGAAGGACTGTTGGTTGTTTATTGTGACTCTAAAAGGACAACAATATGAGGAATGTGTTGGTACTTTTTGAGACACAAACAAATAAACTAAAACAGGTGGAAAGTAAATAATTACATCTACTGAAGTACTATGGACAATATATTATTTTATATTCTATTATTTGGACACTTTACTAGTTGTTTTGTAGATTTGGATTATTTAAAAAATAATCCTTTTGGCTACATTGCAATTTACCACTGGGCTACAACCACATTTTGGCCATTTGGAAGTAGCTGATCTACAATCTCACTGAGATTGTAGATCTGCTATTTTCAGATTATTTTTTTCCCCTTTCAAACATTTGAAATGGGACATTCTGCATAATGAGTTTGGTCATTTTTTTAAGTACATTTTGATGCCATACCCTTTTACTTTAGTACATAATGTTAACACAAGTTGTAACTGTGGCTCAGACGCATTCATAAGATTAAGCTAAACTAAATGTCTCTCTGCTGGATGGAAAACTCAAATGTACAAACTTCTCAAAATTCAAAGCCCATTTCTACCATACAAAGCAACTTGATTTCAACTTTAAAGGGCCACTTCACCCCTTTTGCAAAACTAGATCTTATTTGAATGATTTTTGAGACAAACACTTTCCTGGGGTTTTTATATATTTTTAGATATTTTAGTATTTCAAAGTGTCCATGGACTCCATGATGTCGCTCACATCCTTCCTGAACTACAATTCCCAAATGATTTGGTCCACTGCTCCTCCTTGTGGATAGGGGGAGGGCTGTCTTACTGAGACAACATGTAGTCCAGGAAGGAAGTGAGCCCAGTGTCCATGACATCATGGAGTCCATGGACTCTTTGAAATACTGAAATATCTAAACGCATAAAAACCCGAGCAAAGTGTTTTTTGTCTCCCAAACATCATTCAAATAAGATCTGGTTGCAAAAGAAAAATGCAAGAATTTCAAAGATGTATAAAATCTGGATAAAGAATAATGTTGGCGTATGTTTGTGTCTTACAGGTTGATCATGTGACCTTCGTGTCATGCGGTGACCTTGGATGCAGTCATCAGGAGATGGCTGGTATTGGTAATAGAGTGTCTACTCGGCTGGGCTGAAACCTAACGGTGCCAACGAACGCTCTTCCTGAGATTACGAGGCGTACAACCTACGTGGCTCTATTAATACCGGCCATCTTCAACCGAGCGACGGAAGCCCCCCCACGGTACGTACCTGGATTACATGTGGCTGTAGTAGAAACTAGGGCTGTGTCACCATTACAACATGTTAAGTTGACCATTCATT
This sequence comes from Protomyctophum parallelum, assembly GCF_964188405.1. Taxonomy (NCBI): domain Eukaryota; kingdom Metazoa; phylum Chordata; class Actinopteri; order Myctophiformes; family Myctophidae; genus Protomyctophum; species Protomyctophum parallelum. The sequence goes on from NC_139710.1 coordinate 10,625,263, forward strand.
GTCATACAAAGGATTGCGATTAACAATTGTGTTTGCTGTTGAACATATGAATACGAAGTTTTAATTTCTTTATAGCTTTTAGGCTTCATAAAATAAATGGTTGCACAAGGCAGATTATAGCCCTAGAATGTCTGTTCCATGAAATGAAATGAAAATAAACCAATAAACACCCATCTTTTACTTTCTCTAATAACAACCTAAAACATGAACCTTGGTTGAAAAAACTAAAGTTGTCCTTCAAGTCAGAACTGAGTACTTATTCCAACACTGCTTATTAATACTTTTTAATAGTATTCATTGCTATTAGAAAGATTGTATTTTTTGTAGCTACAGCATTGCAGTGGCAATACCTGTTGTGAGCTTGTAGATCGGCTATTTTCTAAATCTTTGCCTTTCTGATGTAATTACCAATTTGGCTAATGTTTGATACTTTTTGGTATAGTTGGTTGCTTTAGATGCAGAAATGTTCTTATTAGTTTATCTTTATTTGTCATTTCAGAGATTTAAAAAAATAATAAATGTAGTCGAGTAGAAGCATAATATTTGCCTCTGAGATGTAGTGGAGTAGCAATTAGGGCGGAGCTATGTGCGATTGTGGTCCCAAATCCTACTATAAATGCGCCACGTCCCTGTGTGCGTGTTCAAATTTGACACACGCGTTCCACACCCCCGCAGGGAGTGCAGTGCCTGGCCTTGAGTCGGTGGCATACACCATTGTCCAGAAACACCACAACAGGCTCTGGTCAGGCTCTGCCAGTGGACTTAATGAGCCCAAGTCCCTCACCTGTGCAATTTCCAGTCTCTGCCTCAGCCAATTGATTGCCATGGCAACCCCACACCTGCCAATTGATTACTTTCGCAGTCGGTTTGCACTCTTCAGGCACAGACAGACAGATAGAGATCTCCATATACAGTATGGGCACAAAAGGGACACAGACGGATAGTTAAAACGGGTGCTATGACAAGTTGACAACGGTTATTATTAGGTTCCCAAGTTGCATCGTTCTCAAGTAGGCCGGTGGCCAACAGGCACGTACAGGTGTAAAACACTGTTTACTTGTTTTTTACATATTATTATTATTATTATTTTTTTTGTTTATTTTTTTTTAAAGGAAAATGATGCCCTTGATGTCTGGATGTCTCCCCGCCAGGACAGTGACCTCAGAACACCGGGGGTTAGGGTCGAGACTCCCGGGGGGTCTCCCCGACCGTTCAACGATAGTGGGCGCGCTATGTTGTCTGGAATCCCCAAATGTACCGCTCAAGCTGGTACATTGAGGTACATTAGGCCCGTCACAAGTATTAATACATTATTTAAATTACAATAAAAATACATGAATAGTGAAAGTATCAGATCTACGAGATCAAAACGGTTTTGAGCTCCTAGATCTGCCACTTCCACTGCTTTACAACATGTGAACGAGAATGACGATTGGGTCTTACAATTATTACCATTATCCCAAAAGTATTGCGATTATCACAAATACTATTATGTAGTAATTGTGATGGGCCTAAGGGTGTGGGTGTGATGGTGTGTTTTCCCTAACTTGTACTTTCCTTCCCGCCAGGTTTGCCAAATGTTTTCCCTAACTTGTACTTTCCTTCCCGCCAGGTTTGCCAAATGTTGTAGTTTCTGTTTGATTGACTAACCCTAACCCCCTTTTGTAGTACTTTCCAGGTGGAAAACATTTCATTTGTGTCACTCTTCTAGTGACATAAATTAACATAGCTATTAGGACATTGTGGTGGTGTGGATGTTAATGCACGCGTGCGTGTATGCGTGAGTGTGTGCGTGTGTTTCATTCAATGAAACAATTCACGAATTTAATTTCTTCAAGACAATCTACGAATTTAATTTAATTTCCCATCATTCATTGGACTCCCATCATGGCAAGGTAACTATAATACCTTTACTATATGGATTAAGGGCATCTGCTAAATGCCTAAATTGTACATTGTTGATGAAATAATATTAAATATATACACACACAGCAAGGTGTGTGTATATATTTATATTTTATCAACCATGTACAATTTTCAATTTAGGCATTTAACATATGCCCGTAATCCAGAACAATTTACAGTAAGCGAGAACAACAACCTGCTAATAATGAGCATTTTTCTTTTGTTTTGTTCTCTTTCTTTCTCGGCAGATATTGGAGATATAATTCCTCCATCTCATCCTTGGTCTTCCCGGGGGTCTCCTTCCAGCGGGATGTTCATCCCCACCTCCCTAGGAGACGCTTGAGATGCATCCTAACCAGATGCCCAAGCAACCTAAGCTGACTCCTTTTTCAAGTGAAGAAGCAGCGACTCTACTCTTGAGTACTCTACTGAATTTCTCACCCTAAGGGTGATGCCAGCCACCCGTTTGAGAACTTATTTTGGCCGCTTGTATCTGCAACCTTTCTTTCGGTCATGACCCACACCATAGGTGAGAGTAGGAACGAAGATTGCTCTTTTTGTCACAACAGTGCAGTACAGTGACTGCAATACCGCCCCTGCCGATCAGATTCTCTGGCTAATCTCTTCTCCGTCCTCCCCTCACTCGTTAACAAGACCCTGAGATACTTAAATTCCTTTGCCTTCCCTACTACACAATTCATCGGTTTCCTGCTGAGAACCATGGAGATGGAGGAATACCGTAGCCCAGATCTTGACACTGAGGAGAATGATCGAGGAGGTGAAAAAGGATAGCCTGACTGATGTACTGTACTTCCACTTCAAAGATCCATTTGACTTGATTCACAGAAACACGATGAAGTTCCTCAGGCCTGCGTTGTCCCTCCCAACTTACTCTGGGCGACAGACCATGTATGTAAGAACAAGGGCCAAGGTGGTGACCCAAGATGGCAACAGTGAGGAGTTTGACTTCCTTCCATTCCTCTTCATCATAGTCCTGTTTTATGCACTCAGGAAGGCCATCAGTGGACGAGAGCAGGATCTTTGCTTCACTCTAACTCCAAGGAGGTCGAGATGACACCCCCAGTAGTCCTGACAGACCTGGACTATGCAGACGACATCAGCCTGCACTCTGACAACATGAACAAGCACAACAACTCCTGAAGAGTACTTAGTGTTGGCCTTAGGCTAAATGCTATGAAAACGGAGCTTATAACAGACCAGAACATCCACCTCTGACAACAGGAGGCGCTGTGCTAAAGGAATTCAAGGACCATGAGCCCAGGACTAACTGGGCTCATGGGATGGGACAGCAGACTTTGACTTCGAACAAGAGATGCTCAGATCCTTCCCTGAGGACCTGTGTCTACAAAGGCATGGATGTAGTCCTCCTGGAAGCAGGAGAGGGACTCTGCTGGGCCCACACGTTGTCACAACCACATCTGGGACCCAGGAGAAAGCATCACAGGAGGGAGATCTGCCACACCGACAAGATGCATGAAAGAAGACGCCCAAGTCTCACTCTCATTTTGTAATATATCTTTGGAACAGAAGTAATGTTTGTTTGCCAATTGTTGCGACCGTACCCGTCAGTTTTTCAGTGACTCCATATATGGCCGTCAGTGCGTCACGTCTCGTCACACGCTCTATGGCCGTCTCCATAATATGAAGATCACACCACTGACCATCAAACCCTGGATATCCATATATGGAGAAGACTGGATCATCACCTATATCTGCATATATGGAGCCGCTAGCAACTCCCACCTATCCTTCCTCTTCATTGTCTTCCATTTGACTGATACCTGTCCATTTAAACTCTAGACAGGCCTGCCCCAAAGTCATCAGTGCAGTCGAGCCCGGCAGCCGGCGAAAAAGTTCTCAACAGGCCCGAAAATTAAGGCTCTGCCCTAACGGGGCCCTCATCAAACCCTGTACGCTCAAGACACGCTCCATATATGGCCAGACCTCATCAAAGCCTGTACACTCAAGACATGCTCCATATATGGCCAGTACAGAATTCATTCCATATGTTGATCTGACCCACCCATGCCAAAGCGCCAGTGCTCGCCCAGCAGTCTGCCGGGGTGAGGTCGCCCTCAGGGCGTCTTACTGTATTATGCTTCATGTTGACTATGACTGTGAAGCTCAATTTACTGTCTTCCAGATCACTTATCAAATATTAATCTTTATTTATAAGCTCAAACATACCCCCAAACCTTTTAGTAATTACTTTAAAAAAAAATCTTAAATACACAGACTCAACACTAGATGGGCTACTCCTCTTCATACTCTCCTTTATCGTACCAGTCAGTCAGTTTTACATCAAATACAGATACTACACCATACGACACATACTCTGTCTCAATCACTCAAATTATTCTTATTCTAATTATTATCTTTCCTTGTTTTGTATATATATTTTTTTCATAATATAGAAGCCGATATGGCAACTATATTGACAATACTGTCTCGATAATCATGTTCTAGATGATAAAGTGTCTTTTCAATCATGTTCTGGTCATTTTCTTTATACTATGCAATCATGTTATCTGTAAATAATATTGCTTTCAAATTATTTTTTTAAATGCTTTGTTGTACACGGGTTGAGGCCTCGTATACACCTTTTGGGCTTCTTGCCTCCTTTTTCACTTTTTCCTTTAGTATTGTTTTTATAATGTGCAAAATCAAATCATGTATGTATGTGTGTTCCAGAAAGCCCCCAAAGCTACCTGGATAAGTCAGTCTTTTAAGCAACACCCACAGAAGTGCAGGCCAAAGTGTCATCAAGGGTCTTGACATCTCGCTCGAAATATTGTAGACATTTTAATTACACAAAGTCAACTTTTTCAGGGGAATGAGGTTCAACGGTAAGCAATATAAGCATGGGCCAACTTGAAGTATATTCCAGGGTAAAAGGATTACTCTGTTGTCGTCTTCAGGGGAATGTACTCAGGTAGGCATTTCACTCCGTTTCCATATCCGTGTACTCAGGTAGGCATTTCACTCTGTTTCCATATCCGTGTACTCAGGTAGGCATTTCACTCTGTTTCCATATCCGTGTACTCAGGTAGGTATTTCACTCTGTTTCCATATCCGTGTACTCAGGTAGGTATTTCACTCTGTTTCCATATCCGTGTACTCAGGTAGGTATTTCACTCCTTTGCCATATTCCACTTTCTTTATTTGTGGATTTATGCACATCACATGTACGTAATTCAACTCAAATCATCACCGGTTGGTTCGGGTTAACTGAACAAGATCCCACAGAATGTACGGTTTCACTTTTTCTCTCTGGTTTCAGTTAAGGCAGTTCAACTCGGGTAAGTACAATCAACAGTCTATGAAGGGAATAGGATTTATCCCCGGTAAGTATTTCCACTCGGCCTGTTGGTCGAGTAGAGTATTCTTTACTCCTTTCTGTAGACGGTGTACTCGGATAGGTATTTCCACTCCTTTTCCATATCCGTGTACTCGGATAGGTATTTCCACTCCTTTTCCATATCCGTGTACTCGGGTAGGTTTTTCCACTCCTTTTCCATATCCGTGTACTCGGGTAGGTTTTTCCACTCCTTTTCCATATCCGTGTACTCGGGTAGGTTTTTCCACTCCTTTTCCATATCCGTGTACTCGGGTAGGTTTTTCCACTCCTTTTCCATATCCGTGTACTCAGGTAGGTTTTTCCACTCCTTTTCCATATCCGTGTACTCGGGTAGGTTTTTCCACTCCTTTTCCATATCCGTGTACTCGGGTAGGTTTTTCCACTCCTTTTCCATATCCGTGTACTCGGGTAGGTTTTTCCACTCCTTTTCCATATCCGTGTACTCGGGTAGGTTTTTCCACTCCTTTTCCATATCCCGTATATCACTCCTTTCATACGGTTTGCCACACCTTGGCGATTCCACACAGGTGCGGCGTGATCAAGCTGATGCAGGAGATGGACAGGCGTGTATCTTCCTTCTAATGACGCGGCCCAGGCTGTGATGACACTGTCTTCTTTCTGTGTCTCAGCCGCTCTCCTGGAAGACCCATGAATTAGTAGGGTCTGTCTGGCAGGCACACAGCGCAGCATGCTCGAGCAGACTGCCGATCACCTGTCCCCTTTTAATAGACCACCATCGAAGGGCCGGTAGGAGTAATCCTTTTACCCTGAAATGAACTTCAAGTTGGCCCATGCTTATATTGCTTACCGTTGAACCTCATTCCCCTGAAAAAGTTGACTTTGTGTAATTAAAATGTCTACAATTTCGAGCGAGATGTCAAGACCCTTGATGACACTTTGGCCTGCACTTCTGTGGGTGTTGCTTAAAAGACTGACTTATCCAGGTAGCTTTGGGGGCTTTCTGGAACACACTGGGTATACATACATGCATACATGCATACATGATTTGATTTTGCACAGTATAAAAACTATACGAAAGGAAAAAGTGAAAAAGGAGGCAAGAAGCCCAAAAGGTGTATACGAGGCCTCAACCCGTGTACAACAAAGCATTTTAAAACATCATTTGAAAGCAATATTATTTACAGATAACATGATTGCATAGTATAAAGAAAATGACCAGAACATGATTGAAAAGACACTTGATCATCTAGAACATGATTATCGAGACAGTATTGTCAACATAGTTGCCATATCGGCTTCTATATTTAAAAAATATATATACAAAACGGGGAAAGATAATAATTAGAATAATAGTTTTAAGTGATCTGATTAATCAGAGCATACTTCAATTTGTTCTTCTATAAATTAAGAGAAGACAGAGTATGTGTCGTATGGTGTAGTATCTGTATTTGATGTAAAACTGACTATGACTGGTGCGATAAAGGAGAGTATGAAGATGAGTAGCCCGTCTAGTGTTGAGTTTGTGTATTTAAGATTTTTAATTACTAAAAGGTTTGGGGGTATGTTTGAGCTTATAAATAAAGATTAATATTTGATAAGTGATCTGGAAGACAGTAAATTGAGCTTCACAGTCATAGTCAACATGAAGCATAATACAGTAAGACGCCCTGAGGGCTAGAAGCGACCTCACCCCGGCAGACTGCTGGGCGAGCACTGGCGCTTTGGCATGGGTGGGTCAGATCAACATATGGAATGAATTCTGTACTGGCCATATATGGAGCATGTCTTGAGTGTACAGGGTTTGATGAGGTCTGGCCATATATGGAGCGTGTCTTGAGCGTACAGGGTTTGATGAGGGCCCCGTTAGGGCAGAGCCTTAATTTTCTGGCCTGTTGAGAACTTTTTCGCCGGCTGCCGGGCTCGACTGCACTGATGACTTTGGGGCAGTCTAGAGTCTAGAGTCTAGAGTTTAAATGGACAGGTATCAGTCAAATGGAAGACAATGAAGAGGAAGGATAGGTGGGAGTTGCTAGCGGCTCCATATATGCAGATATAGGTGATGATCCAGTCTTCTCCATATATGGATATCCAGGGTTTGATGGTCAGTGGTGTGATCTTCATATTATGGAGACGGCCATAGAGCGTGTGACGAGGCGTGACCCACTGACGGCCATATATGGAGTCACTGAAAAACTGACGGGTACGGTCGCAACAATTGGCAAACAAACATTACTTCTGTTCCAAAGATATATTACAAAATGAGAGTGAGACTTGGGCGTCTTCTTTCATGCATCTTGTCGGTGTGGCAGATCTCCCTCCTGTGATGCTTTCTCCTGGGTCCCAGATGTGGTTGTGACAACGTGTGGGCCCAGCAGAGTCCCTCTCCTGCTTCCAGGAGGAGTACATCCATGCCTTTGTAGACACAGGTCCTCAGGGAAGGATCTGAGCATCTCTTGTTCAAAGTCAAAGTCTGCTGTCCCATCCCATGAGCCCAGTTAGTCCTGGGCTCATGGTCCTTGAATTCCTTTAGCACAGCGCCTCCTGTTGTCAGAGGTGGATGTTCTGGTCTGTTATAAGCTCCGTTTTCATAGCATTTAGCCTAAGGCCAACACTAACTACTCTTCAGGAGTCGTTGTGCTTGTTCATGTTGTCAGAGTGCAGGCTGATGTCGTCTGCATAGTCCAGGTCTGTCAGGACTACTGGGGGTGTCATCTCGACCTCCTTGGAGTTAGAGTGAAGCAAAGATCCTGCTCTCGTCCACTGATGGCCTTCCTGAGTGCATAAAACAGGACTATGATGAAGAGGAATGGAAGGAAGTCAAACTCCTCACTGTTGCCATCTTGGGTCACCACCTTGGCCCTTGTTCTTACATACATGGTCTGTCGCCCAGAGTAAGTTGGGAGGGACAACGCAGGCCTGAGGAACTTCATCGTGTTTCTGTGAATCAAGTCAAATGGATCTTTGAAGTGGAAGTACAGTACATCAGTCAGGCTATCCTTTTTCACCTCCTCGATCATTCTCCTCAGTGTCAAGATCTGGGCTACGGTATTCCTCCATCTCCATGGTTCTCAGCAGCAAACCGATGAATTGTGTAGTAGGGAAGGCAAAGGAATTTAAGTATCTCAGGGTCTTAACGAGTGAGGGGAGGACGGAGAAGATATTAGCCAGAGAATCGGATCGGCAGGGGCGGTATTGCAGTCACTGTACTGCACTGTTGTGACAAAAAGAGCAATCTTCGTTCCTACTCTCACCTATGGTGTGGGTCATGACCGAAAGAATAAGGTTGCAGATACAAGCGACCAAAATAAGTTCTCAAACGGGTGGCTGGCATCACCCTTAGGGTGAGAAATTCAGTAGAGTACTCAAGAGTAGAGTCGCTGCTTCTTCACTTGGAAAAGGAGTCAGCTTAGGTTGCTCAGAAACGCCTCGGGATCCCCCAGAATTAAGTTACTAATGATGATAATGACGATACACAAAAGAACACGTCCAAGTCTCTCACTCATTTTGTAATGTGTATCTTTGTAATATGTGTTTCATGTTGATTGTAATGTAATAGTAACTGTAATATTATAATGTATTTACCCCATGTGTTCTGCTTCCCCCAGCCCCTCCCCTCCCCCTGGGGGGGGGGGGGGGGTGTCGTCCCCACTCTCGGCCTGCACCTTGTCGTGGTGAGTGGGCTTTAAACCAAGACAGGCCTTTTTTTTAGGTTTTTTGCCTCAAGGTTTGCAGGAGTGGCCCATTTTGTACAAAATGCTGCTCATCCAGAATTCTTTTTTTTTTTTTAACTTTGTTTTTATTTTTATTTTTCAATAAACAGATGGGTCACATTGGGCATCACAGTACATATCGTAATTGTTACAAGTCTTTTTGTTACATTTCTTGTCATTAACTTTCGCATTGTAACGGGTCAATACAGTTCCAGGAGAGTAAGAGAACCCTCTTTGGGTAGTTTCAGAGTGTCTTAGTTTGTTCGTTTCCAGGTACAGGTTTCATGGTAATCAGTATATCGGTAGAATAAGACGATAAATAAAGTAAATTACATAAAAAATAAAATAAAATACGAAACAAAATAGAGGGCAAACCAAAGATAAAGCAAAAACATGAGCGCAACAGGTACATTTATGACATCATTAATGACAGAAAAAATGACAGTGTTCACCTCTTATTCTTTCATACAAAAAATCTATTCCCATGTATAATATCCATTTCATCCAGTATCTGTAAAACTTTTCTGTGCTTATCCTAACGGCGAAAGTAATATCTCGTATCTCGTATATGTTTTGTACAATGGCTGTCCACTCTCCCTTTTTAGGCGGGCTTTTATCTAGCCACTTTTTGGTTATTGCCTTTTTTGCTGCCACTAGCAGTATTTTAAGAAGGTATTTGTCTGGGGTATTAAGGTCCTCTGGTATGTTACACAGATAGACACTTGTAAATTCAAATTCAATCTCAAAGCCCATTATTGCATTAATGTCTGATACTATTTCTAGCCAAAATTGTTGTATTCTTGGGCAGTCCCAGAATACGTGGAAGTGGTCAGCCATTACATTATTACATTTCCTCCAACAGTTCCCTGCTTCCGGTGTCCCACCCTGTAGGCTTTTTATTTTCGGTGTAATGAAGAACCTAATCATGTTTTTCCATGAGAATTCTCTCCATAGGCCAGAACTAGTGGTTGTGGATATCATATTACATATATTCAGCCATTCTTCTTCTGTGATGGTTATATTTGCCTCCTTCTCCCATTTAAGTTTGACATATGATGTGGAATGATTCTTAGCAGAAAATATATTCGAATATAGTTTTGATATCAGTTTTTTTGTGGTTTCCCCTTTATAAGCTTCTGGGCTGGTGGGAAATCGGTATCGTATGCTATCCATTTCAATCTCTGCATTTCTTTATCTATCTTTTGGGCTTTGCATTCCTTAAACCAGATGATCAGGGGGACTTTCGTCCATTTACTTAATTCTCCTGAGTGTTTCCTCATGAGAGTCCTATCACCCAATACTGCCTGGAGGGGGACATCCAATTGATTTATTTCAATTACCTTCCATTTTGCATCATATTCCGGATTACACCAACAAACTATCTTATTTGTGCCGCTTTATAGTAGTCTTCTAGACACGGGAGAGACATACCTCCCTCATCTTTAGGCAACTGTAATGTTTTGAAACGTACTCTGGGTTTCTTACTTCTCCAGACAAACCTGGAGATGGCTATTCCAGTTGTCAAATTGTTTTTTTGGTATTTCTACCGGTAAGAATTGAAAGAGGAATAGTAATCTCGGCAGGATGTTCATTTTTACGGCTTCTACTCTATCATGCATACCAAACACCATCTGTCTAAGTCTGATAGTATTTCTTTTGTAATGGGATCATAATTTTCACTGTACATATTTGTCAGGTCTTTTGGTATATTGATACCCAGATATCTAATAGTTTTTGCGTTCCATTTAAAGTTGTATCTATTTCGTATATTCTCATGGGGTGAGTAGTTAAATGAAAGGACTTGGGTTTTGTCTATGTTCAGTTTGTATCCAGAGTATGTACCATATATTTCCAGACAGGCCATGAGCTTTGGCAGACTGGTCTCTGGTTCAGAAAGTGTCACCAGTACGTCATCGGCATATAAAATAATCTTATGCTCCGAGGCTGAAGCTTTCATTGAAATCCCTAATATAGAGTCATCTTCCCTTATTGTTTGAGCGAGTGCTTCTATGAATAATGCAAAGAGGGCGGGGCTTAAGTTACAGCCTTGACGGCAACCGCGTTCCAGGTTGATTGTGTTTGACAGGCTGCCATTTATTTTGATTCGGGCAGTCGGTTGGTAGTACAAGGATCTGAGACATTTTATAACCTGTTCTTTAAATCCAAGGTGTTGCAGTACCATGTATAAGAACTCCCAGCGACAAGCATCGAATGCTTTCTCGGCGTCCAGACTAATTGCCAATGATGTAGCATTGTTCCTACTCATACTGTCTATCAGGAATAGTGCACGTCTGACATTATCTTGTGTCTGCCTGTGTTTTATGAAACCACATTGATCTGTGTATTATATCTGGAAGTATGTCTTCTAGTCTTTTTGCCATTATCGAAGCAAACAGTCTATAGTCTATATTGAGTACCGAAATAGGTCTGTAGGAGCTACATTCTGTTTTGTCTTTGCCTGTTTTTGGTATCACTGAGATTATAGCCTGTCTCCAGGATACAGGTGTTTCTCCCCCTTTAAGTACATGGTTAAAACAACTCTTGAGTGTGGATGTTAGTGAACCTTTAAATACCTTATACCATTCGGCCGGGAAGCCATCACCCCCTGACATTTTGTTAGTTTTCAATCTGGATATAGCATAGTCAATTTCCAATGTTGTGATGTCTGTGATTAACAGTTTATTTTGTGTTTCGCTTATTGTTGGTAAATCCAAGGATTCCAGGAAATTCTGTACCAGGGGGGGTTCTGCTGCTATTGGTTGAGAGTATAACCTTTTATAATATTTTTCAAATGATTTCTGTATTTCTTCCGTAGTGTGGCTCAATTTGTTGGTGACAGGATCCTTAATTTTGAAGATTGACCTTTCATTTTGTTGTTTGCGTAATTTCCATGCCAACACTTTTTTCGCTCTGCCATGGGGCCGTTTTCATAATATTTCTGTTTAATATATTTGAGTTTTATTTCCACGTGTTTATCAAGTATCTTGTTTAGCTCTAGTTTTGTTGTGCGTATTTGTTCCAATAATTCGGGGTCATTTGAGTCCGTCGTTTCTCTAATTTTTCCAATCCACTAGTTAAATCATTGACACGTTTTTGCTGCAGTTTTTTGTGACTAGCCGACCACATGATTAGTTTCCCTCTCATCACTGCTTTTGCCGCGTCCCATAATATATCAGGTGTTATATCTTCGGTGTTGTTAAGCTCCAAGTATTTTATTTCCTTTATATTGTATTCCTGGAATTGGGTGTTATTTAGGAGGCTCGTATTTAATCTCCAAATTGTGTTTCTCCGTTGAACATCCAGGTGGAGCTTCAGGTATACTCCTGCATGGTCAGAGATGTCTTTTACTCCTATCTTACAATCTATAATCCTATGTCTTTCTGTGTTAAACATGAAAAAGTAATCAAGTCTACTGTGTACCCCATGTGGGTGAGAGAAGTAAGTAAATTGTTTTGCTGTTGGGTTAATGTCTCTCCATACGTCAAACATCTCCATTTCTTTAACCAATTTTTTAACATACAGTGACTCCTGGTTGATTATTTTTCGTGGGTTTGAGGAATCCTGGGCTCCCATCTGAATATTAAAATCCCCGGCTGTGATTAGCGTACCTGTGGTTTCGGTGGCAATCAGCTCAATTTTTTTTTTTGTTAATGATTTATCCGAGCCAGGTGGTCTATAAACATTGAGTAATGTTACTTCCCTAGAATCAAGAAGTCCCTTAACCAAAACATAGCGTCCCTCTTTGTCTGCAATTTGTGCATTGAGTTGGAAAGTGATCTTATTTGAAATAAGTATTGCGACACCCCTAGTATGTCCATTGTGTGATGAATAGAATGTATTTTTAAATCCCAGTTTCTTCAATTTTTCATGTTCATCTCGCTTCATGTGTGTTTCCTGCCAGAAGATTATTTGTTGGTCTTCTCTTTTCATTTTAAAGATATTTTTTTGCGGCTTACGCCTTTTTATTGATTTTTTAAGGGACAGAAAGTAGGCTGACAGGAAACGGGAGAGAGATGGGGGGATGACATGCGGTAAAGGCCGTGTCGGGTCCAGGAGTCGAACCCGCGGCACACCGCGACTGGATCACCAGTCCGGTGCCCAGACCGTTACGCTACGGCCTGGGCCTCTCTTTTCATTTTAGCTATAAGCTTGCTTCTTTTAATTGGTCCCTGTAGCCCGTTAACATTGAGTGTAACTATTCTATATTCTTGTCGTGACATGTGTTGTCCATTAGTATACAATTATTTCCATTGTGAGCCCGGGTAGACCTTAACTTGTCAAGTGTATTTTTAGCAACAGCAATAATCATCAGAATAAAAAACAAAAACATAAATAAAATTGTAACTTCCAAAATTGAGGTTTCTTCTGTAAGCAATACCTCAAGAGGAAAGGTAATCCTCTGTGTGACAGAAGGCCTTTCTAGCACAAACTCACTGTTATACTGTGAATCGGTGCACATGACATCAGATGGAGCCCTTGGTCTCCCAGACAACAGGTCTGTATTAACATAAAACATCTGAGTGTAAAACAACCTATCAGGTAGGCATTTAGTGTTCAGTCATGAATCCAAGCAATGGTAGTTTTGTTAAAGAAAATAATACATATACAAAAAGTAAGTATAAATAAAAGCAACAAAAAAAAGGAGAATAAGGGGTGAGGGATGGGCCATTATCGGTTATTATATCCCATTCTGAGTTCAGAGGTTTGTCTCCCATTCCTGTCTTTGCACATCCATGTATCCCCCACCCCCCCCACACACACACCCACACCTAGAAATACTAACTCACAGTAGACATGTATGTCATCCCTAAAAAGAAAAACTTATTTACTTATAGTAAATTAAATAAAAGGCAGTATATATACATACAGGCATATATACATATATACTCATGCACACAAATACTCATCCCACTTACAATAACACATGTCCCACACGTGCGCACATACATATCTATATCAGGAATTGCTGAAGCCTCTGTGTTGCTCTTAGTAGTGCCTCTTGGTTAAGCGGTGACTTCCTCCCCACCGTCTTCCAGGCTGATTTCCTCAGCGTCGTCAGGTTATCCGCGGTGGTAGTTGTGGTGGCGGTGGGCTGAAGGCTTCCCTCTTCCACGGCATTCAGGATCCCCCTCTTCTTCAAGTCCTCTCTGGCTTCCTCCATGCTGTCGTAGGTGGTGGCGGGTCCCGTAGGGCGACCGGCTCCGTTGTAAAACACGCATAGTTTTGTCAGCGGGGGTGTTTGAAATGCGATTCACTTATTTTTAAGGAGCAAGAGGATTGGGGCATATGCCTTTCTTTTCATCTGTATTTCCTGAGGGTAATCATTGTCAAAATACACCCTTTTGCCGTTCAATTGGACGACTTTTTTCTTCCATGCTGCGTTACGTACCAGCTCTTTGGTTTTGTCCTCCAGGAAACACATGATGATCGAACGGGGGGTGGCGGTCGGCGGTGATTTGGGAATGAGGGATCTGTGGCAGCGCTGTATGCCCAGGTCAATGTCCAGTGCCAATTCAGTCTTTATGAAGTTATTAATGAATCCCATCATGTCGTTCTCCTCGCTGTTTTCTGCAACATTATATAAACGCAAGTTTTGGCGTCGAGATCTTGTTTCTAAATTCAAAACCTTCTCTTGTAACTTCTCGTGTTCCTGTAATAGTGAACTCATAATGTTGTTGGCGTCTTCGCTCCATTCCTCGACGTTCGCCACCCGGCGCTCTGCTTGCTCCACGTTGTCCGCGGTGCTTTGCATGTCGGTGCCAAGCCTCATCAATTTGTTGTTAAATTCTTCTTTAAGACCTGAGATTTCTTTGCGCATTTGTTCGGAAAGAGTCTTTAAAGCCCTCCAGGTCCATCCTAACCTCGTTCCTCATAGCTTTTATGTCAGCATGTATCGCGGTCATACTAGCTAGTAGGCCCGCCATGGCGTTCGTCTCCGGTTCCATGACCACTCTGCCGTCGTAACTTTTCTCCGTTGTTTGTCTGCTTTTCTTTTCCGATCTGGTGTTTGCTTTATCCCTTTTAGCTTCGTGTTGGTCTTCCCCTTCCATTTTTGTGTTTTTGTTTCAGAATATAATTCGTTTTAGGGGAAAACAAGATAAACCTTGCTGGGAGCTCTTGTCTCACGCTGCTGCTCTTTCTGGTGTCATACCGGAAGTCCCCTCATCCAGAATTCTATCCTCAGAGATGCTATGAGTGATCTGGCTCTGCATTTCCTCAACAAAATGAAGAATTGTTGCAAAAAACAAACAGAAAAACAGGTTAATATTACTCCTAAACATTTTGCCGAACATCACACACACTCCTATCCTCCTGGTGGAGACCTGTGCCCAGAAGGGCACTTTTTCTAGTTATTGTCATGATTTGTCAGGATCCGAGTTGTCTTTGTCCGCGGCGTAAACGTCTTTATATAATAATACTAATAATACTTTTTGAAAAGTCTGTGGAGAAAATGAACGGGGAATCATTTCCTGGCCGGGCCACTCGTCGTTCTGGAAGGGGGGCGGGAAAGCGGCGCTCTATCGCTCTGAGTTCATGTCTCACAGCATCGAACATCTTCCACCACTGTATCGCTCCCAGTTCACTTAGCACTTTGCAGCACACGAAAAAAGATAAGCTTTTTTCTTAGTTCATGTCTGAGGAGTTTTCCTTAAGGTATTTAGTGTAGTCAGTCTCCTGGTTTTCAATTGTTTAAAGAAATAATCATGGCTAGTCTGTTATGATTCAAATTGAGAGTGTAGGCCATAAGGACTTTTTTTCTTTTTCATTTTGAATCATCAAATGATCTTGCCGTGGGAGGTCTACAAGACACACAAAAACTAAGGCACTGGTTGTGGTACTTCTGGTTTACCAGAACGGGGTTCAACTCTCTGCGGTGCCTTGCTCAATTTGTTGTGACATGGTTCATTTTCTGCTCATTGTTGCCTTTTCATAGATGATAACCTCTAGAGGGCAATGCCAACCATTGGCCAATAGGTGGCGCTATAGCACTCAACTGAGCTTGTGAAACTCAAAGGACCACATTACCACTTTTCAACCTTCATATAATTGGTCCTCACTAATTAATGTTCATGATAAAATGCCACCTTTTTTTATACTCTGACTGTGTCTCATAGGAGGGCTGTGGGCAGATCAGACTGGATCATCACCTAGATCTGCATATATGGAGCCGGCCAGCAACTCTACATCCGACCTCAAACCCTTAGATCTCCATATATGACATTCCATGTTGATCCTTCCCTACCTGTCCATCCTCTTCTACTGTATGTCTCCCTTTTGACTGATACCTGTCCATTCAAACTCTACAGGCCCCAAAGTTAGTTATTAGTGCTGCCACGGCGGTAAGGTGGCAAAAACTAGAGTTCTCAACAGGCCCGAAAATGTAGGCCCTACCTGGACCGAACCCTGTACACTCAAGACACACTCCATATGGCCAGTACAGAATTCAGTCGTTTTGGGGGGGAAATTTGCAGGCTTTTCAGAGTAAAATCTCCCTCATCTGCCTTTATTCTGAAAACTTTCCCGGCATTTAAAGTGTTTTAATAACCATTTAAACTCTACTTTGTGGACTATGTTCCACAAGGTCTGTACTAGGCCCTCTCCATTTTCCCTCTACACCACTACCAAAAACATAGCTGACCTACAAGCTCACAAGGCTTGAATGTTCACTATTGTCACCAAATGTTTGCCCAGAATAGTAATGTTGGGTTCACTTGGTTAAATTACATTTATTTATTGCATTTGCAAAGATCTGCTATTTTTCAATAGCAGATCTACAAGCTCATAGCACGCCACAGAGTGCCGCCCTATGGGCTTGTATATCTGCTATTTTTTGAAAAGGTAATTTGTAGTACGGGCCTCAGGTCTTAATGGGTTAATTATCTAAGCATAATGTGTTGTCAAGCTGTCTCCCGACCCTCAGTCCACTGCTTCTTCTGATTGGTGACAGCAAGCGATGACATCACATGACCTCTTGGCTGGTCACTCACCAGGTCAGAGGTCATGACCTCTGGGCTGGTCACCAGGTCATCAAATGTCTTGCAGCGAGCGTCTAGATTTAAAGTTAAACACAAATTATGGTCATCTGATTTATTGTCACTGTGGTTATCTTGTATGTCCAAAACCTTTACTTTTCAGGAAAAGTAGGAGAAATAGATACATGTGTTCCAACGGATCCATTGGCGTTAAGTCTGTGTCAACCCATTCTGGGCGGGAACCCTTTTTGGTGTTTTAAAGCATCATACCTGTCTGACCTTGTCCACGTCAACATCCCCACCCGGTCTCTCAGGTCTGCTTCCTCCATCACCCTGAAAGTCCTCCCAGCCCGTCTCTCCACCATGGGCTCAAGAGCCTTCAGCCGCTCTGCCCCTCACCTCTGGAACTCCCTCCCCCCTGACATCAGAAACATGGACTCTATCACCATATTTCAAACTCGCCTCAAAACCCACCTGTTTAGGCAGGCTTATGACTCTGTGTGACCTCTGTGTCTTCTGCTGCAAGCTGTGCACTAGTTTTGTTCTGCTTTTAACTGTGTTCTTGTACTGTTTTTAACCTGTACCTTGAGTGCCCTGAAAGGCGCCTTATAAATAAAATTTATTATTATTATTATGTTATACTTTAGCTATTGAAAAATAGCAGATCTACAAGCTTAACACACTTTGAATTCGATTATTGGGTGCTTTGATAAGCAAAAGGGGTTGGATTCAGCGACGTGTATTGTTTCAGTGTCAGATTTTTGTAATATGGTTTATCAGTTATGTCAATTGTCATATATGTACGAATGCCGATTTTGTATACATACTGTAATGTTTGATTTGATTCTTTGTGTCATGTTTTTGATGTTCCAGCCAGTCAGTGCAAAAGGGAGGACTAGGGTAAATTGTGTTCCATATTCGTTTTATGAGGCAAGGTTGCCTCAAAGGGAGGAAGTGATGTATATGGAACTACAATTTACAATAATATAGCTTAAATAACTATTCTAAGTTGTCTCTGTTCAAATGAGAGAACAAACATGTTTGAACAGGATCCATGGGCAGGAGGGATTTTTAGGGGCCCTAAAAATGGCTTGCTGATAACAGCTGCAAGCAGCTACACCTACTGGGCTCCTTCCTGGTGACCACTACCTTATTTGGACATGAGTGGACCACTTTAGATTAGACCATTTGGGACAGTGGGGGGTTGGGAACCACCTTTAGCACCTTTTCCCTTTTGATGTCTTTGTCCTGATTTGTATAAAGATCTATTGAAATGTATCTAGAGTGTGTTAGTCCTCTGGAAGCCGGCAGGCTGAAGGAGCTTGTCCATGGGGCTGGGGCTCCAGCCTCATGGCTGTGCGATGCTGTCTTTGTACACTACAATAAAAGGGACTTGGAAACTTTCATCTGACTGTCCGTCGTCCGTTCTCTTCTCTCTTTAAGTTGCTAGAAAATATACGTCACTATTCTGAGTGGCCAAAGAGCATTGATCACGCATCCAGGTCTTTCTCCAGGGCAATCACTGTATCTGTTTATTTTCCATTTTTACCTCCTTCATGATGAACTCCTGTCCTGTTCTCTGGCTATATAGAAGTGTCTATTTGTTTTCTCTAAGTGTTTTGATGAATTGAACAAGGTGGACCCTCTTGTAAACAAGTGTAATGCTTTATTGGGTCGTCCACTCACAGTTAACAGTCTTTGTATTGAGTTGTGCTTGAAATGTAGTGTAATTCTGCAAACTACACAAAATACATATTTCAATCAATCAATCAAAAGCCTTGTCTTTGTTGCCAGGCAGTTTTGCAATCCTTTTCACTTTTCTTTTTAGGGGATTTGGAGACTGGAGTTCGATTCCCCCTCATGGAAGATATATTAATAGTTAAAGTTAGTTATGTATCAATTAACTGCCTGGTAATGGCATATATGGATGTAAAACATTAAAACAATGTTGAGTTATACCACTGTTTTTGTAACTTACTTCTCTGCCCTTGATTTTATATACTGCTTATTACATTGTTCGTAGTTATGATTGAATTGATGAATTTGGATAAATTCTTTCCATCTTGACCAAGTGGGGTCCAGGGACCCCCAAGTAAGAAAGAAAGTTTAAAAAATCAAAGCAAATACCGTTAATTCGAAAATGTTATTTTTGTGCTTTTGTGTTTCTCTTCTTTATATATTACTTTACTGCTGAAATGTAAAATTTACATTTCAACGAAAGGACCTGTAAATGACAACACAAAAACTAAGGCACTGGTGTCGTACTTCTGGTTTACCGGAACGGGGTTCAACTCCCTGCAGTGCCCTGCTCAATGTGTTGTATTTACATGGTTCATTGGTCCATGGTCTCAGAGGTCATTGAGCGGCGCTCTATAGTGCGCGATTCTTCATCATTGTTGAGGATGTTGAAATGATGAAAAACGGCGTGCTATAGTATGCCGAACGGTAGGGGCTATAGCCCATGTTAAAAAATGATGAAAAACGAGGTTAAAAAAAAATTCAAAATTTCAAAAAACGATGGGCTATAACCCATGTTTTTTGAAATTTTGATTTTTTTTCAAATCCTCAAAAATGATGAAAAACGGCGTGCTATAGTATGCCGAACGGTAGGGGCTATAGCCCATGTTCAAAAATGATGAAAAACGAGGTTAATTTCTTTTTTCAAAATTTCAAAAAACGATGGGCTATAACCCATGTTTTTTGAAATTTTGAATTTTTTTCAAATCCTATACTACTATAGCACGCCGTTTTTCATCATTTTTGAGGATTTGAAAAAAATTCTAAATTTCAAAAAACATGGGTTATAGCCCATCGTTTTTTGAAATTTTGAAAAAAAAAATTAGCCTCGTTTTTCATCATTTTTGAACATGGGCTATAGCCCCTACCGTTCGGCATACTATAGCATGCCGTTTTTCATCATTTTTTGAAAGAACAGATCACAAACGAGCAACACTCCGCAATAGCCGGCTATTAGACGTGTGTCTAAAAATGGGATAAAAACCGTCTACAAATAGACGTCTAAAAAACGTCTAAAAATAGACGTCTAAATCATGTCTATTTTTAGACTTGTTTTAGACGTTTATAAACGGAACATTCAGGGTTCAAGTTTTCACTGTCCATCTAAATTCTAAACGGTTGGTTAAATATAAGTTCCCGATTGCACCTCACATGCCAGTGTGGCACCGGAGATAAACCGGGGCTTTATAAACAGAACATTCAGGGTTCAAGTCTCCTGAAGAACATTATCACAGACTCATATTAATCAGATGTTTCTTAGCGCTGTTGTTGAGGTCTTCTTTTGTATGATAGTGTAATAGCCGGGAATCGAACCCTGGTCTCCCACGTGGAAAGCCAACATCTTAACCACTACGACAATTAGAGTTTTGAGGTAGTCAGGCTGAGGCTGTGAGCCACTGCTAGAATAGCAGTAAATGAAGCTCAATAACTAGCATTAAACTTTAGGAAGAGTGGGATTTGAACATGAACTCTCTGTGCTGAATAGCCCCTACTACAACATCACTCAGTAACATCTGCCTCTTTGTACTGTTGAAGCGATCTTTTGTATGTTAGCCTTCAGATAGTAAAGTTGAAAGAATCAAGAGTTGAACATAGACTCACGTTCATCAGAGTGTAACACCCAGGAATCGAACACAGGTCCCCTGCACTGAAGGCCAACATCTTAACCACTAAGCCAAAGCAACTGCCTATGGCTCAGGGGAGATATGAGACTTTTGAGGTTATCAGGCTGAGGCTGTGAGCCTTCAGTTAATACATCTCTAAATGTTCAAATCCCTGTTCTCCTATAGCTTTATAATGCTGGAGTGTTTCAACTTTACCAACTGAGGGCTAACACACACAATTACCAGGAGATGTTCACTGTGTGTCTGACTGATGGTGCAATGGTCTAATGATCAGTCTCTCTGTACGGACATTCTATGTTCAAGTCCCATTGCTCCTATAGCACAATGTTAATGTTTCTCATCCTCCGCAACACCCATTCTCATACACCGCTATACTTTTAAGTATGTTGCGGTAGAGAGAACGTCATCATTTTGGACCATGGGCTATAGCCCATACGATCATACGATAGCACGCCGTTTTTCATCATTTTTGAGGATTTGAAAAAAATGAAAAAATGAAAAGAACGATGGGTTATAGCCCATCGTTTTTTTAATTTTTGATAAAAAAAATGTATCCTCGTTTTTTATCATTTTGGACAATGGGCTATAGCCCATATCGTACGGCATACTATAGCACGCCGTTTTTCATCATTTTTGAGGATTTGAAAAAAATGAAAAAATGAAAAAAGCAACTGCCTATGGCTCAGCCATAGGCAGTTGCTTTGGCTTAGTGGTTAAGATGTTGGCCTTCAGTGCAGGGGACCTGTGTTCGATTACTGGGTGTTACACTCTGATGAACGTGAGTCTATGTTCAACTCTTGATTCTTTCAACTTTACTATCTGAAGGCTAACATACAAATGATCGCTTCAACAGTACAAAGAGGCAGATGTTACTGAGTGATGGTGTAGTAGGGGCTATTCAGCACAGAGAGTTGTTCAAATCCCACACTTCCTAAAGTGTAATGCTAGTTATTGAGCTTCATTTACTGCTATTCTAGCAGTGGCTCACAGCCTCAGCCTGCCTACCTCAAAACTCTAATTGTCGTAGTGGTTAAGATGTTGGCTTTCCACGTGGGAGACCAGGGTTCGATTCCCGGCTGTTACACTATCATACAAAAGAAGACCTCAACAACAGCGCTAAGAAACATCTGATTAATATGAGTCTGTGTTATTTAAACTTTACTGAAGGCTAACGCACAAAAGATCACTTCAAAATTACCAGGAGACTTTGCCTGAGAGTGTCTGACTGATGGTGCAGTGGTCTAATCATCAGGCTTTCAGTACAGACATTCCATGTTCAAGTCCTGTTCCTCCTACAGCTCAATGCTGCAGTAATTTGAACTTTTCAAGGCTTGAATAAAAAATAAAAACTCAAAAGCACCAGGAGACATCTACTGATTGCCCAAAGGTGCCTTGGCTCAATGGTGTGGAGCGCTTGACCCGTTGCCTCTGCTACAGACAGTTGGCAGGTTCAAGTCCCATGTCATGACATCAAGGTGCTGGAGGACCATTGGGAGACGGTGCTCTCTCCCCCTGTTTCCTGAGATGTAATGGTTGGGGCTTATGTCTGAAAGAACCCTGTCCAGCTAACCTTTTACCATGAAAATGTCCAATTTAACATAAATGGTAAATGGTGCATGCACAATCTCTGTAAAGCACCTTGGATAAAGGCGCTACGCGCCTTTATCCAAGGTGCTTTACAGAGATTGTGCATTACATTCACCCATTCATACACCGATGGCAGCGGAAACCATGCAAGGCACCAACTAGCACATCGGGAGCAATTAGGGGTTCAGTGTCTTGCTCAAGGACACTTTGACAGTAACTCTGGGGGAGCCCGGGTTTGAACTGGCAACCTTGCGGTTACCATCCAGGCACTCTACCCCTGAGCCACTGCCGCCCCACAAGGCACCTTGGGGCATTCAGCAGATGTCTCCTGGTGCTTTTGAGTTTTTATTTTTTATTCAAGCCTTGAAAAGTTCAAAATACTGCGGCATTGAGCTGTAGGAGGAACAGGACTTGAACATGGAATGTCTGTACTGAAAGCCTGATGATTAGACCACTGCACCATCAGTCAGACACTCTCAGGCAAAGTCTCCTGGTAATTTTGAAGTGATCTTTTGTGCGTTAGCCTTCAGTAAAGTTTAAATAACACAGACTCATATTAATCAGATGTTTCTTAGCGCTGTTGTTGAGGTCTTCTTTTGTATGATAGTGTAATAGCCGGGAATCGAACCCTGGTCTCCCACGTGGAAAGCCAACATCTTAACCACTACGACAATTAGAGTTTTGAGGTAGTCAGGCTGAGGCTTTGAGCCACTGCTAGAATAGCAGTAAATGAAGCTCAATAACTAGCATTAAACTTTAGGAAGAGTGGGATTTGAACATGAACTCTCTGTGCTGAATAGCCCCTACTACAACATCACTCAGTAACATCTGCCTCTTTGTACTGTTGAAGCGATCTTTTGTATGTTAGCCTTCAGATAGTAAAGTTGAAAGAATCAAGAGTTGAACATAGACTCACGTTCATCAGAGTGTAACACCCAGGAATCGAACACAGGTCCCCTGCACTGAAGGCCAACATCTTAACCACTAAGCCAAAGCAACTGCCTATGGCTCAGGGGAGATATGAGACTTTTGAGGTTATCAGGCTGAGGCTGTGAGCCTTCAGTTAATACATCTCTAAATGTTCAAATCCCTGTTCTCCTATAGCTTTATAATGCTGGAGTGTTTCAACTTTACCAACTGAGGGCTAACACACACAATTACCAGGAGATGTTCACTGTGTGTCTGACTGATGGTGCAATGGTCTAATGATCAGTCTCTCTGTACGGACATTCTATGTTCAAGTCCCATTGCTCCTATAGCACAATGTTAATGTTTCTCATCCTCCGCAACACCCATTCTCATACACCGCTATACTTTTAAGTATGTTGCGGTAGAGAGAACGTCATCATTTTGGACCATGGGCTATAGCCCATACGATCATACGATAGCACGCCGTTTTTCATCATTTTTGAGGATTTGAAAAAAATGAAAAAAATGAAAAAAACGATGGGTTATAGCCCATCGTTTTTTGAATTTTTGAATTAATTTTTTTTATCCTCGTTTTTCATCATTTTGGACCATGGGCTATAGCCCACATCGTACGGCATACTATAGCACGGCGTTTTTCATCATTTTTGAGGATTTGAAAAAAAGTGAAAAAATGAAAAAAACGATGGGTTATAGCCCATCGTTTTTTTAATTTTTGATAAAAAAAATGTATCCTCGTTTTTTATCATTTTGGACAATGGGCTATAGCCCATATCGTACGGCATACTATAGCACACCGTTTTTCATCATTTTTGAGGATTTGAAAAAAATGAAAAAATGAAAAAAGCAACTGCCTATGGCTCAGCCATAGGCAGTTGCTTTGGCTTAGTGGTTAAGATGTTGGCCTTCAGTGCAGGGGACCTGTGTTCGATTACTGGGTGTTACACTCTGATGAACGTGAGTCTATGTTCAACTCTTGATTCTTTCAACTTTACTATCTGAAGGCTAACATACAAATGATCGCTTCAACAGTACAAAGAGGCAGATGTTACTGAGTGATGGTGTAGTAGGGGCTATTCAGCACAGAGAGTTGTTCAAATCCCACACTTCCTAAAGTGTAATGCTAGTTATTGAGCTTCATTTACTGCTATTCTAGCAGTGGCTCACAGCCTCAGCCTGCCTACCTCAAAACTCTAATTGTCGTAGTGGTTAAGATGAAAATGTCCAATTTAACATAAATGGTAAATGGTGCATGCACAATCTCTGTAAAGCACCTTGGATAAAGGCGCGTAGCGCCTTTATCCAAGGTGCTTTACAGAGATTGTGCATTACATTCACCCACCGATGGCAGCGGAAACCATGCAAGGCACCAACTAGCACATCGGGAGCAATTAGGGGTTCAGTGTCTTGCTCAAGGACACTTCGACAGTAACTCTGGGGGAGCCCGGGTTTGAACTGGCAACCTTACGGTTACCATCCAGGCACTCTACCCCTGAGCCACTGCCGCCCCACAAGGCACCTTGGGGCATTCAGCAGATGTCCCCTGGTGCTTTTGAGTTTTTATTTTCTATTCTAGCCTTGAAAAATTCAAATTACTGCAGCATTGGCTGAGTATTAGTTTTGAACCAGTAACCTTTGGATTATGAACCTCAGATTTATCTTTTGAGCCACATCGGCATGTAAGGTACAATCGGGAACTTATATTTAACCAGCCGTTTAGAATTTAGATGGACAGTGAAAATGTTCTTCAGGAGAATTGAACCCGGAATGTTCTGCTTATAAACCCCAGGTTTATCTACGGTGCCACAGTGGCATGTGAGGTACAATCGGGAACTTATATTTAACCATCCGTTTAGAATTTAGATGGACAGTTCTGTTTATAAACGTCTAAAACAAGTCTAAAAATAGACGTGTTTTAGACGTCTGTTTTGAGGATATGAAAAAAAAAAAAAAAAACATGGGTTATAGCCCATCGTTTTTTGAAATTTTGAAGAAAAAAAAAAGAACTCGTTTTTCATCATTTTTGAACATGGGCTATAGCCCATACCATACGGCATACTATAGCACGCCGTTTTTCATCGTTTTTGAGGATTTGAAGAAAAAAAAAAAAAAAAAAAACATGGGTTATAGCCCATCGTTTTTTGAAATTTTGAAAAAAAAAATTACCTCGTTTTTCATCATTTTTGAACATGGGCTATAGCCCATACCGTACGGCATACTATAGCACGCCGTTTTTCATCATTTTTGAGGATTTGAAAAAAATGAAAAAAAAAAAACATGGGTTATAGCCCATCGTTTTTTTAAATTTTGAAAAAAAAATTAACCTTGTTTTTCTTCATTTTTGAACATGGGCTATAGCCCATACCGTATGGCATACTATAGCACGCCGTTTTTCATCATTTTTGAGGATTTGAAAAAAATGAAAAAAAAAAAAAAAACATGGGTTATAGCCCATCGTTTTTTGAAATTTTGATTTTTTTTTTAACCTCGTTTTTCATCATTTTTGATCATGGGCTATAGCCCATACCGTACGGCATACTATAGCACGCCGTTTTTCATCATTTTTGAGTATTAAAAAAAAAAAAAACATGGGTTATAGCCCATCGTTTTTTTTATTTTTTTATTGTATAGCAGTGGCTCACAGCCTCAGCCTGATGACCTCAAAAGTCTCATATCTCCCCTGAGCCATAGGCAGTTGCTTTGGCTTAGTGGTTAAGATGTTGGCCTTCAGTGCAGGTGACCTGTGTTCGATTCCTGCGTGTTACACTCTGATGAACGTGATTCTATGTTCAACTCTTGATTCTTTCAACTTTACTATCTGAAGGCTAACATACAAAAGATCGCTTCAACAGTACAAAGAGGCAGATGTTACTGAGTGATGGTGTAGTAGGGGTTATTCCGCACAGAGAGTTCATTTTCAAATCCCACTCTTCCTAAAGTTTAATGCTAGTTATTGAGCTTCATTTACTGCTATTCTAGCAGTGGCTCACAGCCTCAGCCTGATTACCTCAAAACTCTAATTGTCGTAGTGGTTAAGATGTTGGCTTTCCACGTGGGAGACCAGGGTTCGATTCCCGGCTGTTACACTATCATATAAAAGAAGACCTCAACAGCGCTAAGAAACATCTGATTAATATGATTCTGTGTTATTTAAACTTTACTAACTGAAGGCTAACGAACAAAAGATCACTTCAAAATTACCAGGAGACTTTGCCTGAGAGTGTCTGACTGATGGTGCAATGGTCTAATCATCAGGCTTTCAGTACAGACATTCCATGTTCAAGTCCTGTTCCTCCTACAGCTCAATGCTGCAGTAATTTGAACTTTTCAAGGCTTGAATAAAAAATAAAAACTCAAAAGCACCAGGAGACATCTGCTGTATGCCCAAAGGTGCCTTGGCGTAATGGTGTGGAGCGCTTGACCCGTTGCCTCTGCTACAGGCAGTTGGCAGGTTCAAGTCCCATGTCATGACATCAAGGTGCTGGAGGACCATCGGGAGACGGTGCTCTCTCCCCCTGTTTCCTGAGATGTAACGGTTGGGGCTTATGTCTGAAAGAACCCTGTCCAGCTAACCTTTTACCATGAAAATGTCCAATTTAACATAAATGGTAAATGGTGCATGCACAATCTCTGTAAAGCGCCTTGGATAAAGGCGCTACGCGCCTTTATCCAAGGTGCTTTACAGAGATTGTGCATTACATTCACCCACCGATGGCAGCGGAAACCATGCAAGGCACCAACTAGCACATCGGGAGCAATTAGGGGTTCAGTGTCTTGCTCAAGGACACTTCGACAGTAACTCTGGGGGAGCCCGGGTTTAGAACTGGCAACCTTACGGTTACCATCCAGGCACTCTACCCCTGAGCCACTGCCGCCCCACAAGGCACCTTGGGGCATTCAGCAGATGTCCCCTGGTGCTTTTGAGTTTTTATTTTCTATTCTAGCCTTGAAAAATTCAAATTACTGCAGCATTGGCTGAGTATTAGTTTTGAACCAGTAACCTTTGGATTATGAACCTCAGATTTATCTTTTGAGCCACATCGGCATGTAAGGTACAATCGGGAACTTATATTTAACCAGCCGTTTAGAATTTAGATGGACAGTGAAAATGTTCTTCAGGAGAATTGAACCCGGAATGTTCTGCTTATAAACCCCAGGTTTATCTACGGTGCCACAGTGGCATGTGAGGTACAATCGGGAACTTATATTTAACCATCCGTTTAGAATTTAGATGGACAGTTCTGTTTATAAACGTCTAAAACAAGTCTAAAAATAGACGTGTTTTAGACGTCTGTTTTGAGGATATGAAAAAAAAGAACAAAAAACATGGGTTATAGCCCATCGTTTTTTGAAACTTTGAAAAATAAAAATAAACTTGTTTTTCTTCATTTTTGAACATGGGCTATAGCCCATACCGTATGGCATACTATAGCACGCCGTTTTTCATCATTTTTGAGGATTTGAAAAAAATGAAAAAAAAAAAAAAACATGGGTTATAGCCCATCGTTTTTTGAAATTTTGAAGAAAAAAAAAAGAACTCGTTTTTCATCATTTTTGAACATGGGCTATAGCCCATACCATACGGCATACTATAGCACGCCGTTTTTCATCGTTTTTGAGGATTTGAAAAAAAAAAAAAAAAAAAAAACATGGGTTATAGCCCATCGTTTTTTGAAATTTTGAAAAAAAAAATTACCTCGTTTTTCATCATTTTTGAACATGGGCTATAGCCCATACCGTACGGCATACTATAGCACGCCGTTTTTCATCATTTTTGAGGATTTGAAAAAAATGAAAAAAAAAAAACATGGGTTATAGCCCATCGTTTTTTTAAATTTTGAAAAAAAAAATTAACCTTGTTTTTCTTCATTTTTGAACATGGGCTATAGCCCATACCGTATGGCATACTATAGCACGCCGTTTTTCATCATTTTTGAGGATTTGAAAAAAATGAAAAAAAAAAAAAAAACATGGGTTATAGCCCATCGTTTTTTGAAATTTTGATTTTTTTTTAACCTCGTTTTTCATCATTTTTGATCATGGGCTATAGCCCATACCGTACGGCATACTATAGCACGCCGTTTTTCATCATTTTTGAGTATTAAAAAAAAAAAAAAACATGGGTTATAGCCCATCGTTTTTTTAATTTTTTTATTGTATAGCAGTGGCTCACAGCCTCAGCCTGATGACCTCAAAAGTCTCATATCTCCCCTGAGCCATAGGCAGTTGCTTTGGCTTAGTGGTTAAGATGTTGGCCTTCAGTGCAGGTGACCTGTGTTCGATTCCTGCGTGTTACACTCTGATGAACGTGATTCTATGTTCAACTCTTGATTCTTTCAACTTTACTATCTGAAGGCTAACATACAAAAGATCGCTTCAACAGTACAAAGAGGCAGATGTTACTGAGTGATGGTGTAGTAGGGGTTATTCCGCACAGAGAGTTCATTTTCAAATCCCACTCTTCCTAAAGTTTAATGCTAGTTATTGAGCTTCATTTACTGCTATTCTAGCAGTGGCTCACAGCCTCAGCCTGATTACCTCAAAACTCTAATTGTCGTAGTGGTTAAGATGTTGGCTTTCCACGTGGGAGACCAGGGTTCGATTCCCGGCTGTTACACTATCATATAAAAGAAGACCTCAACAGCGCTAAGAAACATCTGATTAATATGATTCTGTGTTATTTAAACTTTACTAACTGAAGGCTAACGAACAAAAGATCACTTCAAAATTACCAGGAGACTTTGCCTGAGAGTGTCTGACTGATGGTGCAATGGTCTAATCATCAGGCTTTCAGTACAGACATTCCATGTTCAAGTCCTGTTCCTCCTACAGCTCAATGCTGCAGTAATTTGAACTTTTCAAGGCTTGAATAAAAAATAAAAACTCAAAAGCACCAGGAGACATCTGCTGTATGCCCAAAGGTGCCTTGGCGTAATGGTGTGGAGCGCTTGACCCGTTGCCTCTGCTACAGGCAGTTGGCAGGTTCAAGTCCCATGTCATGACATCAAGGTGCTGGAGGACCATCGGGAGACGGTGCTCTCTCCCCCTGTTTCCTGAGATGTAACGGTTGGGGCTTATGTCTGAAAGAACCCTGTCCAGCTAACCTTTTACCATGAAAATGTCCAATTTAACATAAATGGTAAATGGTGCATGCACAATCTCTGTAAAGCGCCTTGGATAAAGGCGCTACGCGCCTTTATCCAAGGTGCTTTACAGAGATTGTGCATTACATTCACCCACCGATGGCAGCGGAAACCATGCAAGGCACCAACTAGCACATCGGGAGCAATTAGGGGTTCAGTGTCTTGCTCAAGGACACTTCGACAGTAACTCTGGGGGAGCCCGGGTTTAGAACTGGCAACCTTACGGTTACCATCCAGGCACTCTACCCCTGAGCCACTGCCGCCCCACAAGGCACCTTGGGGCATTCAGCAGATGTCCCCTGGTGCTTTTGAGTTTTTATTTTCTATTCTAGCCTTGAAAAATTCAAATTACTGCAGCATTGGCTGAGTATTAGTTTTGAACCAGTAACCTTTGGATTATGAACCTCAGATTTATCTTTTGAGCCACATCGGCATGTAAGGTACAATCGGGAACTTATATTTAACCAGCCGTTTAGAATTTAGATGGACAGTGAAAATGTTCTTCAGGAGAATTGAACCCGGAATGTTCTGCTTATAAACCCCAGGTTTATCTACGGTGCCACAGTGGCATGTGAGGTACAATCGGGAACTTATATTTAACCATCCGTTTAGAATTTAGATGGACAGTTCTGTTTATAAACGTCTAAAACAAGTCTAAAAATAGACGTGTTTTAGACGTCTGTTTTGAGGATATGAAAAAAAAGAACAAAAAACATGGGTTATAGCCCATCGTTTTTTGAAACTTTGAAAAATAAAAATAAACTTGTTTTTCTTCATTTTTGAACATGGGCTATAGCCCATACCGTATGGCATACTATAGCACGCCGTTTTTCATCATTTTTGAGGATTTGAAAAAAATGAAAAAAAAAAAAAAACATGGGTTATAGCCCATCGTTTTTTGAAATTTTGAAGAAAAAAAAAAGAACTCGTTTTTCATCATTTTTGAACATGGGCTATAGCCCATACCATACGGCATACTATAGCACGCCGTTTTTCATCGTTTTTGAGGATTTGAAAAAAAAAAAAAAAAAAAAAACATGGGTTATAGCCCATCGTTTTTTGAAATTTTGAAAAAAAAAATTACCTCGTTTTTCATCATTTTTGAACATGGGCTATAGCCCATACCGTACGGCATACTATAGCACGCCGTTTTTCATCATTTTTGAGGATTTGAAAAAAATGAAAAAAAAAAAACATGGGTTATAGCCCATCGTTTTTTTAAATTTTGAAAAAAAAAATTAACCTTGTTTTTCTTCATTTTTGAACATGGGCTATAGCCCATACCGTATGGCATACTATAGCACGCCGTTTTTCATCATTTTTGAGGATTTGAAAAAAATGAAAAAAAAAAAAAAAACATGGGTTATAGCCCATCGTTTTTTGAAATTTTGATTTTTTTTTAACCTCGTTTTTCATCATTTTTGATCATGGGCTATAGCCCATACCGTACGGCATACTATAGCACGCCGTTTTTCATCATTTTTGAGTATTAAAAAAAAAAAAAAACATGGGTTATAGCCCATCGTTTTTTTAATTTTTTTATTGTATAGCAGTGGCTCACAGCCTCAGCCTGATGACCTCAAAAGTCTCATATCTCCCCTGAGCCATAGGCAGTTGCTTTGGCTTAGTGGTTAAGATGTTGGCCTTCAGTGCAGGTGACCTGTGTTCGATTCCTGCGTGTTACACTCTGATGAACGTGATTCTATGTTCAACTCTTGATTCTTTCAACTTTACTATCTGAAGGCTAACATACAAAAGATCGCTTCAACAGTACAAAGAGGCAGATGTTACTGAGTGATGGTGTAGTAGGGGTTATTCCGCACAGAGAGTTCATTTTCAAATCCCACTCTTCCTAAAGTTTAATGCTAGTTATTGAGCTTCATTTACTGCTATTCTAGCAGTGGCTCACAGCCTCAGCCTGATTACCTCAAAACTCTAATTGTCGTAGTGGTTAAGATGTTGGCTTTCCACGTGGGAGACCAGGGTTCGATTCCCGGCTGTTACACTATCATATAAAAGAAGACCTCAACAGCGCTAAGAAACATCTGATTAATATGATTCTGTGTTATTTAAACTTTACTAACTGAAGGCTAACGAACAAAAGATCACTTCAAAATTACCAGGAGACTTTGCCTGAGAGTGTCTGACTGATGGTGCAATGGTCTAATCATCAGGCTTTCAGTACAGACATTCCATGTTCAAGTCCTGTTCCTCCTACAGCTCAATGCTGCAGTAATTTGAACTTTTCAAGGCTTGAATAAAAAATAAAAACTCAAAAGCACCAGGAGACATCTGCTGTATGCCCAAAGGTGCCTTGGCGTAATGGTGTGGAGCGCTTGACCCGTTGCCTCTGCTACAGGCAGTTGGCAGGTTCAAGTCCCATGTCATGACATCAAGGTGCTGGAGGACCATCGGGAGACGGTGCTCTCTCCCCCTGTTTCCTGAGATGTAACGGTTGGGGCTTATGTCTGAAAGAACCCTGTCCAGCTAACCTTTTACCATGAAAATGTCCAATTTAACATAAATGGTAAATGGTGCATGCACAATCTCTGTAAAGCGCCTTGGATAAAGGCGCTACGCGCCTTTATCCAAGGTGCTTTACAGAGATTGTGCATTACATTCACCCACCGATGGCAGCGGAAACCATGCAAGGCACCAACTAGCACATCGGGAGCAATTAGGGGTTCAGTGTCTTGCTCAAGGACACTTCGACAGTAACTCTGGGGGAGCCCGGGTTTGAACTGGCAACCTTACGGTTACCATCCAGGCACTCTACCCCTGAGCCACTGCCGCCCCACAAGGCACCTTGGGGCATTCAGCAGATGTCCCCTGGTGCTTTTGAGTTTTTATTTTCTATTCTAGCCTTGAAAAATTCAAATTACTGCAGCATTGGCTGAGTATTAGTTTTGAACCAGTAACCTTTGGATTATGAACCTCAGATTTATCTTTTGAGCCACATCGGCATGTAAGGTACAATCGGGAACTTATATTTAACCAGCCGTTTAGAATTTAGATGGACAGTGAAAATGTTCTTCAGGAGAATTGAACCCGGAATGTTCTGCTTATAAACCCCAGGTTTATCTACGGTGCCACAGTGGCATGTGAGGTACAATCGGGAACTTATATTTAACCATCCGTTTAGAATTTAGATGGACAGTTCTGTTTATAAACGTCTAAAACAAGTCTAAAAATAGACGTGTTTTAGACGTCTGTTTTGAGGATATGAAAAAAAAACAAAAAAACATGGGTTATAGCCCATCGTTTTTTGAAATTTTGAAGAAAAAAAAAAGAACTCGTTTTTCATCATTTTTGAACATGGGCTATAGCCCATACCATACGGCATACTATAGCACGCCGTTTTTCATCGTTTTTGAGGATTTGAAGAAAAAAAAACAAAAAAAAAACATGGGTTATAGCCCATCGTTTTTTGAAATTTTGAAAAAAAAAAATTACCTCGTTTTTCTACATTTTTGAACATGGGCTATAGCCCATACCGTACGGCATACTATAGCACGCCGTTTTTCATCATTTTTGAGGATTTGAAAAAAATGAAAAAAAAAAAACATGGGTTATAGCCCATCGTTTTTTTAAATTTTGAAAAAAAAATTAACCTTGTTTTTCTTCATTTTTGAACATGGGCTATAGCCCATACCGTATGGCATACTATAGCACGCCGTTTTTCATCATTTTTGAGGATTTGAAAAAAATGAAAAAAAAAAAAAAAACATGGGTTATAGCCCATCGTTTTTTGAAATTTTGATTTTTTTTTTAACCTCGTTTTTCATCATTTTTGATCATGGGCTATAGCCCATACCGTACGGCATACTATAGCACGCCGTTTTTCATCATTTTTGAGTATTAAAAAAAAAAAAAACATGGGTTATAGCCCATCGTTTTTTTAATTTTTTTATTGTATAGCAGTGGCTCACAGCCTCAGCCTGATGACCTCAAAAGTCTCATATCTCCCCTGAGCCATAGGCAGTTGCTTTGGCTTAGTGGTTAAGATGTTGGCCTTCAGTGCAGGTGACCTGTGTTCGATTCCTGCGTGTTACACTCTGATGAACGTGATTCTATGTTCAACTCTTGATTCTTTCAACTTTACTATCTGAAGGCTAACATACAAAAGATCGCTTCAACAGTACAAAGAGGCAGATGTTACTGAGTGATGGTGTAGTAGGGGTTATTCCGCACAGAGAGTTCATTTTCAAATCCCACTCTTCCTAAAGTTTAATGCTAGTTATTGAGCTTCATTTACTGCTATTCTAGCAGTGGCTCACAGCCTCAGCCTGATTACCTCAAAACTCTAATTGTCGTAGTGGTTAAGATGTTGGCTTTCCACGTGGGAGACCAGGGTTCGATTCCCGGCTGTTACACTATCATATAAAAGAAGACCTCAACAGCGCTAAGAAACATCTGATTAATATGATTCTGTGTTATTTAAACTTTACTAACTGAAGGCTAACGAACAAAAGATCACTTCAAAATTACCAGGAGACTTTGCCTGAGAGTGTCTGACTGATGGTGCAATGGTCTAATCATCAGGCTTTCAGTACAGACATTCCATGTTCAAGTCCTGTTCCTCCTACAGCTCAATGCTGCAGTAATTTGAACTTTTCAAGGCTTGAATAAAAAATAAAAACTCAAAAGCACCAGGAGACATCTGCTGTATGCCCAAAGGTGCCTTGGCGTAATGGTGTGGAGCGCTTGACCCGTTGCCTCTGCTACAGGCAGTTGGCAGGTTCAAGTCCCATGTCATGACATCAAGGTGCTGGAGGACCATCGGGAGACGGTGCTCTCTCCCCCTGTTTCCTGAGATGTAACGGTTGGGGCTTATGTCTGAAAGAACCCTGTCCAGCTAACCTTTTAACATGAAAATGTCCAATTT
Source organism: Protomyctophum parallelum (assembly GCF_964188405.1). Classification (NCBI taxonomy): domain Eukaryota; kingdom Metazoa; phylum Chordata; class Actinopteri; order Myctophiformes; family Myctophidae; genus Protomyctophum; species Protomyctophum parallelum. The sequence continues at coordinate 10,659,374 of NC_139710.1, forward strand.
AACATAAATGGTAAATGGTGCATGCACAATCTCTGTAAAGCACCTTGGATAAAGGCGCTACGCGCCTTTATCCAAGGTGCTTTACAGAGATTGTGCATTACATTCACCCACCGATGGCAGCGGAAACCATGCAAGGCACCAACTAGCACATCGGGAGCAATTAGGGGTTCAGTGTCTTGCTCAAGGACACTTCGACAGTAACTCTGGGGGAGCCCGGGTTTGAACTGGCAACCTTACGGTTACCATCCAGGCACTCTACCCCTGAGCCACTGCCGCCCCACAAGGCACCTTGGGGCATTCAGCAGATGTCCCCTGGTGCTTTTGAGTTTTTATTTTCTATTCTAGCCTTGAAAAATTCAAATTAGTGCAGCATTGGCTGAGTATTAGTTTTGAACCAGTAACCTTTGGATTATGAACCTCAGATTTATCTTTTGAGCCACATCGGCATGTAAGGTACAATCAGGAACTTATATTTAACCAGCCGTTTAGAATTTAGATGGACAGTGAAAATGTTCTTCAGGAGAATTGAAACCGGAATGTTCTGCTTATAAACCCCAGGTTTATCTACGGTGCCACAGTGGCATGTGAGGTACAATCGGGAACTTATATTTAACCATCCGTTTAGAATTTAGATGGACAGTTCTGTTTATAAACGTCTAAAACAAGTCTAAAAATAGACGTGTTTTAGACGTCTGTTTTGAGGATATGAAAAAAAAGAACAAAAAACATGGGTTATAGCCCATCGTTTTTTGAAACTTTGAAAAATAAAAATAAACTTGTTTTTCTTCATTTTTGAACATGGGCTATAGCCCATACCGTATGGCATACTATAGCACGCCGTTTTTCATCATTTTTGAGGATTTGAAAAAAAAAAAAAAAAAAAAAAAACATGGGTTATAGCCCATCGTTTTTTGAAATTTTGAAGAAAAAAAAAAGAACTCGTTTTTCATCATTTTTGAACATGGGCTATAGCCCATACCATACGGCATACTATAGCACGCCGTTTTTCATCGTTTTTGAGGATTTGAAAAAAAAAAACAAAAAAAAAACATGGGTTATAGCCCATCGTTTTTTGAAATTTTGAAAAAAAAAATTACCTCGTTTTTCATCATTTTTGAACATGGGCTATAGCCCATACCGTACGGCATACTATAGCACGCCGTTTTTCATCATTTTTGAGGATTTGAAAAAAATGAAAAAAAAAAAACATGGGTTATAGCCCATCGTTTTTTTAAATTTTGAAAAAAAAATTAACCTTGTTTTTCTTCATTTTTGAACATGGGCTATAGCCCATACCGTATGGCATACTATAGCACGCCGTTTTTCATCATTTTTGAGGATTTGAAAAAAATGAAAAAAAAAAAAAAAACATGGGTTATAGCCCATCGTTTTTTGAAATTTTGATTTTTTTTTTAACCTCGTTTTTCATCATTTTTGATCATGGGCTATAGCCCATACCGTACGGCATACTATAGCACGCCGTTTTTCATCATTTTTGAGTATTAAAAAAAAAAAAAAACATGGGTTATAGCCCATCGTTTTTTTAATTTTTTTATTGTATAGCAGTGGCTCACAGCCTCAGCCTGATGACCTCAAAAGTCTCATATCTCCCCTGAGCCATAGGCAGTTGCTTTGGCTTAGTGGTTAAGATGTTGGCCTTCAGTGCAGGTGACCTGTGTTCGATTCCTGCGTGTTACACTCTGATGAACGTGATTCTATGTTCAACTCTTGATTCTTTCAACTTTACTATCTGAAGGCTAACATACAAAAGATCGCTTCAACAGTACAAAGAGGCAGATGTTACTGAGTGATGGTGTAGTAGGGGTTATTCCGCACAGAGAGTTCATTTTCAAATCCCACTCTTCCTAAAGTTTAATGCTAGTTATTGAGCTTCATTTACTGCTATTCTAGCAGTGGCTCACAGCCTCAGCCTGATTACCTCAAAACTCTAATTGTCGTAGTGGTTAAGATGTTGGCTTTCCACGTGGGAGACCAGGGTTCGATTCCCGGCTGTTACACTATCATATAAAAGAAGACCTCAACAGCGCTAAGAAACATCTGATTAATATGATTCTGTGTTATTTAAACTTTACTAACTGAAGGCTAACGAACAAAAGATCACTTCAAAATTACCAGGAGACTTTGCCTGAGAGTGTCTGACTGATGGTGCAATGGTCTAATCATCAGGCTTTCAGTACAGACATTCCATGTTCAAGTCCTGTTCCTCCTACAGCTCAATGCTGCAGTAATTTGAACTTTTCAAGGCTTGAATAAAAAATAAAAACTCAAAAGCACCAGGAGACATCTGCTGTATGCCCAAAGGTGCCTTGGCGTAATGGTGTGGAGCGCTTGACCCGTTGCCTCTGCTACAGGCAGTTGGCAGGTTCAAGTCCCATGTCATGACATCAAGGTGCTGGAGGACCATCGGGAGACGGTGCTCTCTCCCCCTGTTTCCTGAGATGTAACGGTTGGGGCTTATGTCTGAAAGAACCCTGTCCAGCTAACCTTTTACCATGAAAATGTCCAATTTAACATAAATGGTAAATGGTGCATGCACAATCTCTGTAAAGCGCCTTGGATAAAGGCGCTACGCGCCTTTATCCAAGGTGCTTTACAGAGATTGTGCATTACATTCACCCACCGATGGCAGCGGAAACCATGCAAGGCACCAACTAGCACATCGGGAGCAATTAGGGGTTCAGTGTCTTGCTCAAGGACACTTCGACAGTAACTCTGGGGGAGCCCGGGTTTGAACTGGCAACCTTACGGTTACCATCCAGGCACTCTACCCCTGAGCCACTGCCGCCCCACAAGGCACCTTGGGGCATTCAGCAGATGTCCCCTGGTGCTTTTGAGTTTTTATTTTCTATTCTAGCCTTGAAAAATTCAAATTACTGCAGCATTGGCTGAGTATTAGTTTTGAACCAGTAACCTTTGGATTATGAACCTCAGATTTATCTTTTGAGCCACATCGGCATGTAAGGTACAATCGGGAACTTATATTTAACCAGCCGTTTAGAATTTAGATGGACAGTGAAAATGTTCTTCAGGAGAATTGAACCAGGAATGTTCTGCTTATAAACCCCAGGTTTATCTACGGTGCCACAGTGGCATGTGAGGTACAATCGGGAACTTATATTTAACCATCCGTTTAGAATTTAGATGGACAGTTCTGTTTATAAACGTCTAAAACAAGTCTAAAAATAGACGTGTTTTAGACGTCTGTTTTGAGGATATGAAAAAAAAGAACAAAAAACATGGGTTATAGCCCATCGTTTTTTGAAACTTTGAAAAATAAAAATAAACTTGTTTTTCTTCATTTTTGAACATGGGCTATAGCCCATACCGTATGGCATACTATAGCACGCCGTTTTTCATCATTTTTGAGGATTTGAAAAAAATGAAAAAAAAAAAAAAACATGGGTTATAGCCCATCGTTTTTTGAAATTTTGAAGAAAAAAAAAAGAACTCGTTTTTCATCATTTTTGAACATGGGCTATAGCCCATACCATACGGCATACTATAGCACGCCGTTTTTCATCGTTTTTGAGGATTTGAAAAAAAAACAAACAAAAAAAACATGGGTTATAGCCCATCGTTTTTTGAAATTTTGAAAAAAAAAATTACCTCGTTTTTCATCATTTTTGAACATGGGCTATAGCCCATACCGTACGGCATACTATAGCACGCCGTTTTTCATCATTTTTGAGGATTTGAAAAAAATGAAAAAAAAAAAACATGGGTTATAGCCCATCGTTTTTTTAAATTTTGAAAAAAAAAATTAACCTTGTTTTTCTTCATTTTTGAACATGGGCTATAGCCCATACCGTATGGCATACTATAGCACGCCGTTTTTCATCATTTTTGAGGATTTGAAAAAAATGAAAAAAAAAAAAAAAACATGGGTTATAGCCCATCGTTTTTTGAAATTTTGATTTTTTTTTTAACCTCGTTTTTCATCATTTTTGATCATGGGCTATAGCCCATACCGTACGGCATACTATAGCACGCCGTTTTTCATCATTTTTGAGTATTAAAAAAAAAAAAAAACATGGGTTATAGCCCATCGTTTTTTTAATTTTTTTATTGTATAGCAGTGGCTCACAGCCTCAGCCTGATGACCTCAAAAGTCTCATATCTCCCCTGAGCCATAGGCAGTTGCTTTGGCTTAGTGGTTAAGATGTTGGCCTTCAGTGCAGGTGACCTGTGTTCGATTCCTGCGTGTTACACTCTGATGAACGTGATTCTATGTTCAACTCTTGATTCTTTCAACTTTACTATCTGAAGGCTAACATACAAAAGATCGCTTCAACAGTACAAAGAGGCAGATGTTACTGAGTGATGGTGTAGTAGGGGTTATTCCGCACAGAGAGTTCATTTTCAAATCCCACTCTTCCTAAAGTTTAATGCTAGTTATTGAGCTTCATTTACTGCTATTCTAGCAGTGGCTCACAGCCTCAGCCTGATTACCTCAAAACTCTAATTGTCGTAGTGGTTAAGATGTTGGCTTTCCACGTGGGAGACCAGGGTTCGATTCCCGGCTGTTACACTATCATATAAAAGAAGACCTCAACAGCGCTAAGAAACATCTGATTAATATGATTCTGTGTTATTTAAACTTTACTAACTGAAGGCTAACGAACAAAAGATCACTTCAAAATTACCAGGAGACTTTGCCTGAGAGTGTCTGACTGATGGTGCAATGGTCTAATCATCAGGCTTTCAGTACAGACATTCCATGTTCAAGTCCTGTTCCTCCTACAGCTCAATGCTGCAGTAATTTGAACTTTTCAAGGCTTGAATAAAAAATAAAAACTCAAAAGCACCAGGAGACATCTGCTGTATGCCCAAAGGTGCCTTGGCGTAATGGTGTGGAGCGCTTGACCTGTTGCCTCTGCTACAGGCAGTTGGCAGGTTCAAGTCCCATGTCATGACATCAAGGTGCTGGAGGACCATCGGGAGATGGTGCTCTCTCCCCCTGTTTCCTGAGATGTAACGGTTGGGGCTTATGTCTGAAAGAACCCTGTCCAGCTAACCTTTTACCATGAAAATGTCCAATTTAACATAAATGGTAAATGGTGCATGCACAATCTCTGTAAAGCACCTTGGATAAAGGCGCGTAGCGCCTTTATCCAAGGTGCTTTACAGAGATTGTGCATTACATTCACCCACCGATGGCAGCGGAAACCATGCAAGGCACCAACTAGCACATCGGGAGCAATTAGGGGTTCAGTGTCTTGCTCAAGGACACTTCGACAGTAACTCTGGGGGAGCCCGGGTTTGAACTGGCAACCTTACGGTTACCATCCAGGCACTCTACCCCTGAGCCACTGCCGCCCCACAAGGCACCTTGGGGCATTCAGCAGATGTCCCCTGGTGCTTTTGAGTTTTTATTTTCTATTCTAGCCTTGAAAAATTCAAATTACTGCAGCATTGGCTGAGTATTAGTTTTGAACCAGTAACCTTTGGATTATGAACCTCAGATTTATCTTTTGAGCCACATCGGCATGTAAGGTACAATCGGGAACTTATATTTAACCAGCCGTTTAGAATTTAGATGGACAGTGAAAATGTTCTTCAGGAGAATTGAACCCGGAATGTTCTGCTTATAAACCCCAGGTTTATCTACGGTGCCACAGTGGCATGTGAGGTACAATCGGGAACTTATATTTAACCATCCGTTTAGAATTTAGATGGACAGTTCTGTTTATAAACGTCTAAAACAAGTCTAAAAATAGACGTGTTTTAGACGTCTGTTTTGAGGATATGAAAAAAAAGAACAAAAAACATGGGTTATAGCCCATCGTTTTTTGAAACTTTGAAAAATAAAAATAAACTTGTTTTTCTTCATTTTTGAACATGGGCTATAGCCCATACCGTATGGCATACTATAGCACGCCGTTTTTCATCATTTTTGAGGATTTGAAAAAAATGAAAAAAAAAAAAAAACATGGGTTATAGCCCATCGTTTTTTGAAATTTTGAAGAAAAAAAAAAGAACTCGTTTTTCATCATTTTTGAACATGGGCTATAGCCCATACCATACGGCATACTATAGCACGCCGTTTTTCATCGTTTTTGAGGATTTGAAAAAAAAACAAACAAAAAAAACATGGGTTATAGCCCATCGTTTTTTGAAATTTTGAAAAAAAAAATTACCTCGTTTTTCATCATTTTTGAACATGGGCTATAGCCCATACCGTACGGCATACTATAGCACGCCGTTTTTCATCATTTTTGAGGATTTGAAAAAAATGAAAAAAAAAAAACATGGGTTATAGCCCATCGTTTTTTTAAATTTTGAAAAAAAAAATTAACCTTGTTTTTCTTCATTTTTGAACATGGGCTATAGCCCATACCGTATGGCATACTATAGCACGCCGTTTTTCATCATTTTTGAGGATTTGAAAAAAATGAAAAAAAAAAAAAAAACATGGGTTATAGCCCATCGTTTTTTGAAATTTTGATTTTTTTTTTAACCTCGTTTTTCATCATTTTTGATCATGGGCTATAGCCCATACCGTACGGCATACTATAGCACGCCGTTTTTCATCATTTTTGAGTATTAAAAAAAAAAAAAAACATGGGTTATAGCCCATCGTTTTTTTAATTTTTTTATTGTATAGCAGTGGCTCACAGCCTCAGCCTGATGACCTCAAAAGTCTCATATCTCCCCTGAGCCATAGGCAGTTGCTTTGGCTTAGTGGTTAAGATGTTGGCCTTCAGTGCAGGTGACCTGTGTTCGATTCCTGCGTGTTACACTCTGATGAACGTGATTCTATGTTCAACTCTTGATTCTTTCAACTTTACTATCTGAAGGCTAACATACAAAAGATCGCTTCAACAGTACAAAGAGGCAGATGTTACTGAGTGATGGTGTAGTAGGGGTTATTCCGCACAGAGAGTTCATTTTCAAATCCCACTCTTCCTAAAGTTTAATGCTAGTTATTGAGCTTCATTTACTGCTATTCTAGCAGTGGCTCACAGCCTCAGCCTGATTACCTCAAAACTCTAATTGTCGTAGTGGTTAAGATGTTGGCTTTCCACGTGGGAGACCAGGGTTCGATTCCCGGCTGTTACACTATCATATAAAAGAAGACCTCAACAGCGCTAAGAAACATCTGATTAATATGATTCTGTGTTATTTAAACTTTACTAACTGAAGGCTAACGAACAAAAGATCACTTCAAAATTACCAGGAGACTTTGCCTGAGAGTGTCTGACTGATGGTGCAATGGTCTAATCATCAGGCTTTCAGTACAGACATTCCATGTTCAAGTCCTGTTCCTCCTACAGCTCAATGCTGCAGTAATTTGAACTTTTCAAGGCTTGAATAAAAAATAAAAACTCAAAAGCACCAGGAGACATCTGCTGTATGCCCAAAGGTGCCTTGGCGTAATGGTGTGGAGCGCTTGACCTGTTGCCTCTGCTACAGGCAGTTGGCAGGTTCAAGTCCCATGTCATGACATCAAGGTGCTGGAGGACCATCGGGAGACGGTGCTCTCTCCCCCTGTTTCCTGAGATGTAACGGTTGGGGCTTATGTCTGAAAGAACCCTGTCCAGCTAACCTTTTACCATGAAAATGTCCAATTTAACATAAATGGTAAATGGTGCATGCACAATCTCTGTAAAGCACCTTGGATAAAGGCGCTACGCGCCTTTATCCAAGGTGCTTTACAGAGATTGTGCATTACATTCACCCACCGATGGCAGCGGAAACCATGCAAGGCACCAACTAGCACATCGGGAGCAATTAGGGGTTCAGTGTCTTGCTCAAGGACACTTCGACAGTAACTCTGGGGGAGCCCGGGTTTGAACTGGCAACCTTACGGTTACCATCCAGGCACTCTACCCCTGAGCCACTGCCGCCCCACAAGGCACCTTGGGGCATTCAGCAGATGTCCCCTGGTGCTTTTGAGTTTTTATTTTCTATTCTAGCCTTGAAAAATTCAAATTACTGCAGCATTGGCTGAGTATTAGTTTTGAACCAGTAACCTTTGGATTATGAACCTCAGATTTATCTTTTGAGCCACATCGGCATGTAAGGTACAATCGGGAACTTATATTTAACCAGCCGTTTAGAATTTAGATGGACAGTGAAAATGTTCTTCAGGAGAATTGAACCCGGAATGTTCTGCTTATAAACCCCAGGTTTATCTACGGTGCCACAGTGGCATGTGAGGTACAATCGGGAACTTATATTTAACCATCCGTTTAGAATTTAGATGGACAGTTCTGTTTATAAACGTCTAAAACAAGTCTAAAAATAGACGTGTTTTAGACGTCTGTTTTGAGGATATGAAAAAAAAGAACAAAAAACATGGGTTATAGCCCATCGTTTTTTGAAACTTTGAAAAATAAAAATAAACTTGTTTTTCTTCATTTTTGAACATGGGCTATAGCCCATACCGTATGGCATACTATAGCACGCCGTTTTTCATCATTTTTGAGGATTTGAAAAAAATGAAAAAAAAAAAAAAACATGGGTTATAGCCCATCGTTTTTTGAAATTTTGAAGAAAAAAAAAAGAACTCGTTTTTCATCATTTTTGAACATGGGCTATAGCCCATACCATACGGCATACTATAGCACGCCGTTTTTCATCGTTTTTGAGGATTTGAAAAAAAAAAAAAAAAAAAAAACATGGGTTATAGCCCATCGTTTTTTGAAATTTTGAAAAAAAAAATTACCTCGTTTTTCATCATTTTTGAACATGGGCTATAGCCCATACCGTACGGCATACTATAGCACGCCGTTTTTCATCATTTTTGAGGATTTGAAAAAAATGAAAAAAAAAAAACATGGGTTATAGCCCATCGTTTTTTTAAATTTTGAAAAAAAAAATTAACCTTGTTTTTCTTCATTTTTGAACATGGGCTATAGCCCATACCGTATGGCATACTATAGCACGCCGTTTTTCATCATTTTTGAGGATTTGAAAAAAATGAAAAAAAAAAAAAAAACATGGGTTATAGCCCATCGTTTTTTGAAATTTTGATTTTTTTTTTAACCTCGTTTTTCATCATTTTTGATCATGGGCTATAGCCCATACCGTACGGCATACTATAGCACGCCGTTTTTCATCATTTTTGAGTATTAAAAAAAAAAAAAAACATGGGTTATAGCCCATCGTTTTTTTAATTTTTTTATTGTATAGCAGTGGCTCACAGCCTCAGCCTGATGACCTCAAAAGTCTCATATCTCCCCTGAGCCATAGGCAGTTGCTTTGGCTTAGTGGTTAAGATGTTGGCCTTCAGTGCAGGTGACCTGTGTTCGATTCCTGCGTGTTACACTCTGATGAACGTGATTCTATGTTCAACTCTTGATTCTTTCAACTTTACTATCTGAAGGCTAACATACAAAAGATCGCTTCAACAGTACAAAGAGGCAGATGTTACTGAGTGATGGTGTAGTAGGGGTTATTCCGCACAGAGAGTTCATTTTCAAATCCCACTCTTCCTAAAGTTTAATGCTAGTTATTGAGCTTCATTTACTGCTATTCTAGCAGTGGCTCACAGCCTCAGCCTGATTACCTCAAAACTCTAATTGTCGTAGTGGTTAAGATGTTGGCTTTCCACGTGGGAGACCAGGGTTCGATTCCCGGCTGTTACACTATCATATAAAAGAAGACCTCAACAGCGCTAAGAAACATCTGATTAATATGATTCTGTGTTATTTAAACTTTACTAACTGAAGGCTAACGAACAAAAGATCACTTCAAAATTACCAGGAGACTTTGCCTGAGAGTGTCTGACTGATGGTGCAATGGTCTAATCATCAGGCTTTCAGTACAGACATTCCATGTTCAAGTCCTGTTCCTCCTACAGCTCAATGCTGCAGTAATTTGAACTTTTCAAGGCTTGAATAAAAAATAAAAACTCAAAAGCACCAGGAGACATCTGCTGTATGCCCAAAGGTGCCTTGGCGTAATGGTGTGGAGCGCTTGACCCGTTGCCTCTGCTACAGGCAGTTGGCAGGTTCAAGTCCCATGTCATGACATCAAGGTGCTGGAGGACCATCGGGAGACGGTGCTCTCTCCCCCTGTTTCCTGAGATGTAACGGTTGGGGCTTATGTCTGAAAGACCCCTGTCCAGCTAACCTTTTACCATGAAAATGTCCAATTTAACATAAATGGTAAATGGTGCATGCACAATCTCTGTAAAGCGCCTTGGATAAAGGCGCTACGCGCCTTTATCCAAGGTGCTTTACAGAGATTGTGCATTACATTCACCCACCGATGGCAGCGGAAACCATGCAAGGCACCAACTAGCACATCGGGAGCAATTAGGGGTTCAGTGTCTTGCTCAAGGACACTTCGACAGTAACTCTGGGGGAGCCCGGGTTTGAACTGGCAACCTTACGGTTACCATCCAGGCACTCTACCCCTGAGCCACTGCCGCCCCACAAGGCACCTTGGGGCATTCAGCAGATGTCCCCTGGTGCTTTTGAGTTTTTATTTTCTATTCTAGCCTTGAAAAATTCAAATTACTGCAGCATTGGCTGAGTATTAGTTTTGAACCAGTAACCTTTGGATTATGAACCTCAGATTTATCTTTTGAGCCACATCGGCATGTAAGGTACAATCGGGAACTTATATTTAACCAGCCGTTTAGAATTTAGATGGACAGTGAAAATGTTCTTCAGGAGAATTGAACCCGGAATGTTCTGCTTATAAACCCCAGGTTTATCTACGGTGCCACAGTGGCATGTGAGGTACAATCGGGAACTTATATTTAACCATCCGTTTAGAATTTAGATGGACAGTTCTGTTTATAAACGTCTAAAACAAGTCTAAAAATAGACGTGTTTTAGACGTCTGTTTTGAGGATATGAAAAAAAAGAACAAAAAACATGGGTTATAGCCCATCGTTTTTTGAAACTTTGAAAAATAAAAATAAACTTGTTTTTCTTCATTTTTGAACATGGGCTATAGCCCATACCGTATGGCATACTATAGCACGCCGTTTTTCATCATTTTTGAGGATTTGAAAAAAATGAAAAAAAAAAAAAAACATGGGTTATAGCCCATCGTTTTTTGAAATTTTGAAGAAAAAAAAAAGAACTCGTTTTTCATCATTTTTGAACATGGGCTATAGCCCATACCATACGGCATACTATAGCACGCCGTTTTTCATCGTTTTTGAGGATTTGAAAAAAAAAAAAAAAAAAAAAACATGGGTTATAGCCCATCGTTTTTTGAAATTTTGAAAAAAAAAATTACCTCGTTTTTCATCATTTTTGAACATGGGCTATAGCCCATACCGTACGGCATACTATAGCACGCCGTTTTTCATCATTTTTGAGGATTTGAAAAAAATGAAAAAAAAAAAACATGGGTTATAGCCCATCGTTTTTTTAAATTTTGAAAAAAAAAATTAACCTTGTTTTTCTTCATTTTTGAACATGGGCTATAGCCCATACCGTATGGCATACTATAGCACGCCGTTTTTCATCATTTTTGAGGATTTGAAAAAAATGAAAAAAAAAAAAAAAACATGGGTTATAGCCCATCGTTTTTTGAATTTTTTTTTTTTTTTTTAACCTCGTTTTTCATCATTTTTGATCATGGGCTATAGCCCATACCGTACGGCATACTATAGCACGCCGTTTTTCATCATTTTTGAGTATTAAAAAAAAAAAAAAACATGGGTTATAGCCCATCGTTTTTTTAATTTTTTTATTGTATAGCAGTGGCTCACAGCCTCAGCCTGATGACCTCAAAAGTCTCATATCTCCCCTGAGCCATAGGCAGTTGCTTTGGCTTAGTGGTTAAGATGTTGGCCTTCAGTGCAGGTGACCTGTGTTCGATTCCTGCGTGTTACACTCTGATGAACGTGATTCTATGTTCAACTCTTGATTCTTTCAACTTTACTATCTGAAGGCTAACATACAAAAGATCGCTTCAACAGTACAAAGAGGCAGATGTTACTGAGTGATGGTGTAGTAGGGGTTATTCCGCACAGAGAGTTCATTTTCAAATCCCACTCTTCCTAAAGTTTAATGCTAGTTATTGAGCTTCATTTACTGCTATTCTAGCAGTGGCTCACAGCCTCAGCCTGATTACCTCAAAACTCTAATTGTCGTAGTGGTTAAGATGTTGGCTTTCCACGTGGGAGACCAGGGTTCGATTCCCGGCTGTTACACTATCATATAAAAGAAGACCTCAACAGCGCTAAGAAACATCTGATTAATATGATTCTGTGTTATTTAAACTTTACTAACTGAAGGCTAACGAACAAAAGATCACTTCAAAATTACCAGGAGACTTTGCCTGAGAGTGTCTGACTGATGGTGCAATGGTCTAATCATCAGGCTTTCAGTACAGACATTCCATGTTCAAGTCCTGTTCCTCCTACAGCTCAATGCTGCAGTAATTTGAACTTTTCAAGGCTTGAATAAAAAATAAAAACTCAAAAGCACCAGGAGACATCTGCTGTATGCCCAAAGGTGCCTTGGCGTAATGGTGTGGAGCGCTTGACCCGTTGCCTCTGCTACAGGCAGTTGGCAGGTTCAAGTCCCATGTCATGACATCAAGGTGCTGGAGGACCATCGGGAGACGGTGCTCTCTCCCCCTGTTTCCTGAGATGTAACGGTTGGGGCTTATGTCTGAAAGACCCCTGTCCAGCTAACCTTTTACCATGAAAATGTCCAATTTAACATAAATGGTAAATGGTGCATGCACAATCTCTGTAAAGCGCCTTGGATAAAGGCGCTACGCGCCTTTATCCAAGGTGCTTTACAGAGATTGTGCATTACATTCACCCACCGATGGCAGCGGAAACCATGCAAGGCACCAACTAGCACATCGGGAGCAATTAGGGGTTCAGTGTCTTGCTCAAGGACACTTCGACAGTAACTCTGGGGGAGCCCGGGTTTGAACTGGCAACCTTACGGTTACCATCCAGGCACTCTACCCCTGAGCCACTGCCGCCCCACAAGGCACCTTGGGGCATTCAGCAGATGTCCCCTGGTGCTTTTGAGTTTTTATTTTCTATTCTAGCCTTGAAAAATTCAAATTACTGCAGCATTGGCTGAGTATTAGTTTTGAACCAGTAACCTTTGGATTATGAACCTCAGATTTATCTTTTGAGCCACATCGGCATGTAAGGTACAATCGGGAACTTATATTTAACCAGCCGTTTAGAATTTAGATGGACAGTGAAAATGTTCTTCAGGAGAATTGAACCCGGAATGTTCTGCTTATAAACCCCAGGTTTATCTACGGTGCCACAGTGGCATGTGAGGTACAATCGGGAACTTATATTTAACCATCCGTTTAGAATTTAGATGGACAGTTCTGTTTATAAACGTCTAAAACAAGTCTAAAAATAGACGTGTTTTAGACGTCTGTTTTGAGGATATGAAAAAAAAGAACAAAAAACATGGGTTATAGCCCATCGTTTTTTGAAACTTTGAAAAATAAAAATAAACTTGTTTTTCTTCATTTTTGAACATGGGCTATAGCCCATACCGTATGGCATACTATAGCACGCCGTTTTTCATCATTTTTGAGGATTTGAAAAAAATGAAAAAAAAAAAAAAACATGGGTTATAGCCCATCGTTTTTTGAAATTTTGAAGAAAAAAAAAAGAACTTGTTTTTCATCATTTTTGAACATGGGCTATAGCCCATACCATACGGCATACTATAGCACGCCGTTTTTCATCGTTTTTGAGGATTTGAAAAAAAAAAAAAAAAAAAAAAACATGGGTTATAGCCCATCGTTTTTTGAAATTTTGAAAAAAAAAATTACCTCGTTTTTCATCATTTTTGAACATGGGCTATAGCCCATACCGTACGGCATACTATAGCACGCCGTTTTTCATCATTTTTGAGGATTTGGAAAAAATGAAAAAAAAAAAACATGGGTTATAGCCCATCGTTTTTTTAAATTTTGAAAAAAAAAATTAACCTTGTTTTTCTTCATTTTTGAACATGGGCTATAGCCCATACCGTATGGCATACTATAGCACGCCGTTTTTCATCATTTTTGAGGATTTGAAAAAAATGAAAAAAAAAAAAAAAACATGGGTTATAGCCCATCGTTTTTTGAAATTTTGATTTTTTTTTTAACCTCGTTTTTCATCATTTTTGATCATGGGCTATAGCCCATACCGTACGGCATACTATAGCACGCCGTTTTTCATCATTTTTGAGTATTAAAAAAAAAAAAAAACATGGGTTATAGCCCATCGTTTTTTGAAATTTTGAAAAAAAAAATTACCTCGTTTTTCATCATTTTTGAACATGGGCTATAGCCCATACCGTACGGCATACTATAGCACGCCGTTTTTCATCATTTTTGAGGATTTGAAAAAAATGAAAAAAAAAAAACATGGGTTATAGCCCATCGTTTTTTTAAATTTTGAAAAAAAAAATTAACCTTGTTTTTCTTCATTTTTGAACATGGGCTATAGCCCATACCGTATGGCATACTATAGCACGCCGTTTTTCATCATTTTTGAGGATTTGAAAAAAATGAAAAAAAAAAAAAAAACATGGGTTATAGCCCATCGTTTTTTGAAATTTTGATTTTTTTTTTAACCTCGTTTTTCATCATTTTTGATCATGGGCTATAGCCCATACCGTACGGCATACTATAGCACGCCGTTTTTCATCATTTTTGAGTATTAAAAAAAAAAAAAAACATGGGTTATAGCCCATCGTTTTTTTAATTTTTTTATTGTATAGCAGTGGCTCACAGCCTCAGCCTGATGACCTCAAAAGTCTCATATCTCCCCTGAGCCATAGGCAGTTGCTTTGGCTTAGTGGTTAAGATGTTGGCCTTCAGTGCAGGTGACCTGTGTTCGATTCCTGCGTGTTACACTCTGATGAACGTGATTCTATGTTCAACTCTTGATTCTTTCAACTTTACTATCTGAAGGCTAACATACAAAAGATCGCTTCAACAGTACAAAGAGGCAGATGTTACTGAGTGATGGTGTAGTAGGGGTTATTCCGCACAGAGAGTTCATTTTCAAATCCCACTCTTCCTAAAGTTTAATGCTAGTTATTGAGCTTCATTTACTGCTATTCTAGCAGTGGCTCACAGCCTCAGCCTGATTACCTCAAAACTCTAATTGTCGTAGTGGTTAAGATGTTGGCTTTCCACGTGGGAGACCAGGGTTCGATTCCCGGCTGTTACACTATCATATAAAAGAAGACCTCAACAGCGCTAAGAAACATCTGATTAATATGATTCTGTGTTATTTAAACTTTACTAACTGAAGGCTAACGAACAAAAGATCACTTCAAAATTACCAGGAGACTTTGCCTGAGAGTGTCTGACTGATGGTGCAATGGTCTAATCATCAGGCTTTCAGTACAGACATTCCATGTTCAAGTCCTGTTCCTCCTACAGCTCAATGCTGCAGTAATTTGAACTTTTCAAGGCTTGAATAAAAAATAAAAACTCAAAAGCACCAGGAGACATCTGCTGTATGCCCAAAGGTGCCTTGGCGTAATGGTGTGGAGCGCTTGACCCGTTGCCTCTGCTACAGGCAGTTGGCAGGTTCAAGTCCCATGTCATGACATCAAGGTGCTGGAGGACCATCGGGAGACGGTGCTCTCTCCCCCTGTTTCCTGAGATGTAACGGTTGGGGCTTATGTCTGAAAGACCCCTGTCCAGCTAACCTTTTACCATGAAAATGTCCAATTTAACATAAATGGTAAATGGTGCATGCACAATCTCTGTAAAGCGCCTTGGATAAAGGCGCTACGCGCCTTTATCCAAGGTGCTTTACAGAGATTGTGCATTACATTCACCCACCGATGGCAGCGGAAACCATGCAAGGCACCAACTAGCACATCGGGAGCAATTAGGGGTTCAGTGTCTTGCTCAAGGACACTTCGACAGTAACTCTGGGGGAGCCCGGGTTTGAACTGGCAACCTTACGGTTACCATCCAGGCACTCTACCCCTGAGCCACTGCCGCCCCACAAGGCACCTTGGGGCATTCAGCAGATGTCCCCTGGTGCTTTTGAGTTTTTATTTTCTATTCTAGCCTTGAAAAATTCAAATTACTGCAGCATTGGCTGAGTATTAGTTTTGAACCAGTAACCTTTGGATTATGAACCTCAGATTTATCTTTTGAGCCACATCGGCATGTAAGGTACAATCGGGAACTTATATTTAACCAGCCGTTTAGAATTTAGATGGACAGTGAAAATGTTCTTCAGGAGAATTGAACCCGGAATGTTCTGCTTATAAACCCCAGGTTTATCTACGGTGCCACAGTGGCATGTGAGGTACAATCGGGAACTTATATTTAACCATCCGTTTAGAATTTAGATGGACAGTTCTGTTTATAAACGTCTAAAACAAGTCTAAAAATAGACGTGTTTTAGACGTCTGTTTTGAGGATATGAAAAAAAAGAACAAAAAACATGGGTTATAGCCCATCGTTTTTTGAAACTTTGAAAAATAAAAATAAACTTGTTTTTCTTCATTTTTGAACATGGGCTATAGCCCATACCGTATGGCATACTATAGCACGCCGTTTTTCATCATTTTTGAGGATTTGAAAAAAATGAAAAAAAAAAAAAAACATGGGTTATAGCCCATCGTTTTTTGAAATTTTGAAGAAAAAAAAAAGAACTCGTTTTTCATCATTTTTGAACATGGGCTATAGCCCATACCATACGGCATACTATAGCACGCCGTTTTTCATCGTTTTTGAGGATTTGAAAAAAAAAAAAAAAAAAAAAACATGGGTTATAGCCCATCGTTTTTTGAAATTTTGAAAAAAAAAATTACCTCGTTTTTCATCATTTTTGAACATGGGCTATAGCCCATACCGTACGGCATACTATAGCACGCCGTTTTTCATCATTTTTGAGGATTTGAAAAAAATGAAAAAAAAAAAACATGGGTTATAGCCCATCGTTTTTTTAAATTTTGAAAAAAAAATTAACCTTGTTTTTCTTCATTTTTGAACATGGGCTATAGCCCATACCGTATGGCATACTATAGCACGCCGTTTTTCATCATTTTTGAGGATTTGAAAAAAATGAAAAAAAAAAAAAAAACATGGGTTATAGCCCATCGTTTTTTGAAATTTTGATTTTTTTTTTAACCTCGTTTTTCATCATTTTTGATCATGGGCTATAGCCCATACCGTACGGCATACTATAGCACGCCGTTTTTCATCATTTTTGAGTATTAAAAAAAAAAAAAAAAACATGGGTTATAGCCCATCGTTTTTTGAATTTTTTTATTGTATAGCAGTGGCTCACAGCCTCAGCCTGATGACCTCAAAAGTCTCATATCTCCCCTGAGCCATAGGCAGTTGCTTTGGCTTAGTGGTTAAGATGTTGGCCTTCAGTGCAGGTGACCTGTGTTCGATTCCTGCGTGTTACACTCTGATGAACGTGATTCTATGTTCAACTCTTGATTCTTTCAACTTTACTATCTGAAGGCTAACATACAAAAGATCGCTTCAACAGTACAAAGAGGCAGATGTTACTGAGTGATGGTGTAGTAGGGGTTATTCCGCACAGAGAGTTCATTTTCAAATCCCACTCTTCCTAAAGTTTAATGCTAGTTATTGAGCTTCATTTACTGCTATTCTAGCAGTGGCTCACAGCCTCAGCCTGATTACCTCAAAACTCTAATTGTCGTAGTGGTTAAGATGTTGGCTTTCCACGTGGGAGACCAGGGTTCGATTCCCGGCTGTTACACTATCATATAAAAGAAGACCTCAACAGCGCTAAGAAACATCTGATTAATATGATTCTGTGTTATTTAAACTTTACTAACTGAAGGCTAACGAACAAAAGATCACTTCAAAATTACCAGGAGACTTTGCCTGAGAGTGTCTGACTGATGGTGCAATGGTCTAATCATCAGGCTTTCAGTACAGACATTCCATGTTCAAGTCCTGTTCCTCCTACAGCTCAATGCTGCAGTAATTTGAACTTTTCAAGGCTTGAATAAAAAATAAAAACTCAAAAGCACCAGGAGACATCTGCTGTATGCCCAAAGGTGCCTTGGCGTAATGGTGTGGAGCGCTTGACCCGTTGCCTCTGCTACAGGCAGTTGGCAGGTTCAAGTCCCATGTCATGACATCAAGGTGCTGGAGGACCATCGGGAGACGGTGCTCTCTCCCCCTGTTTCCTGAGATGTAACGGTTGGGGCTTATGTCTGAAAGAACCCTGTCCAGCTAACCTTTTACCATGAAAATGTCCAATTTAACATAAATGGTAAATGGTGCATGCACAATCTCTGTAAAGCACCTTGGATAAAGGCGCTACGCGCCTTTATCCAAGGTGCTTTACAGAGATTGTGCATTACATTCACCCACCGATGGCAGCGGAAACCATGCAAGGCACCAACTAGCACATCGGGAGCAATTAGGGGTTCAGTGTCTTGCTCAAGGACACTTCGACAGTAACTCTGGGGGAGCCCGGGTTTGAACTGGCAACCTTACGGTTACCATCCAGGCACTCTACCCCTGAGCCACTGCCGCCCCACAAGGCACCTTGGGGCATTCAGCAGATGTCCCCTGGTGCTTTTGAGTTTTTATTTTCTATTCTAGCCTTGAAAAATTCAAATTACTGCAGCATTGGCTGAGTATTAGTTTTGAACCAGTAACCTTTGGATTATGAACCTCAGATTTATCTTTTGAGCCACATCGGCATGTAAGGTACAATCGGGAACTTATATTTAACCAGCCGTTTAGAATTTAGATGGACAGTGAAAATGTTCTTCAGGAGAATTGAACCCGGAATGTTCTGCTTATAAACCCCAGGTTTATCTACGGTGCCACAGTGGCATGTGAGGTACAATCGGGAACTTATATTTAACCATCCGTTTAGAATTTAGATGGACAGTTCTGTTTATAAACGTCTAAAACAAGTCTAAAAATAGACGTGTTTTAGACGTCTGTTTTGAGGATATGAAAAAAAAGAACAAAAAACATGGGTTATAGCCCATCGTTTTTTGAAACTTTGAAAAATAAAAATAAACTTGTTTTTCTTCATTTTTGAACATGGGCTATAGCCCATACCGTATGGCATACTATAGCACGCCGTTTTTCATCATTTTTGAGGATTTGAAAAAAATGAAAAAAAAAAAAAAACATGGGTTATAGCCCATCGTTTTTTGAAATTTTGAAGAAAAAAAAAAGAACTCGTTTTTCATCATTTTTGAACATGGGCTATAGCCCATACCATACGGCATACTATAGCACGCCGTTTTTCATCGTTTTTGAGGATTTGAAAAAAAAAAAAAAAAAAAAAACATGGGTTATAGCCCATCGTTTTTTGAAATTTTGAAAAAAAAAATTACCTCGTTTTTCATCATTTTTGAACATGGGCTATAGCCCATACCGTACGGCATACTATAGCACGCCGTTTTTCATCATTTTTGAGGATTTGAAAAAAATGAAAAAAAAAAAACATGGGTTATAGCCCATCGTTTTTTTAAATTTTGAAAAAAAAAATTAACCTTGTTTTTCTTCATTTTTGAACATGGGCTATAGCCCATACCGTATGGCATACTATAGCACGCCGTTTTTCATCATTTTTGAGGATTTGAAAAAAATGAAAAAAAAAAAAAAAACATGGGTTATAGCCCATCGTTTTTTGAAATTTTGATTTTTTTTTTAACCTCGTTTTTCATCATTTTTGATCATGGGCTATAGCCCATACCGTACGGCATACTATAGCACGCCGTTTTTCATCATTTTTGAGTATTAAAAAAAAAAAAAAACATGGGTTATAGCCCATCGTTTTTTGAATTTCTTTATTGTATAGCAGTGGCTCACAGCCTCAGCCTGATGACCTCAAAAGTCTCATATCTCCCCTGAGCCATAGGCAGTTGCTTTGGCTTAGTGGTTAAGATGTTGGCCTTCAGTGCAGGTGACCTGTGTTCGATTCCTGCGTGTTACACTCTGATGAACGTGATTCTATGTTCAACTCTTGATTCTTTCAACTTTACTATCTGAAGGCTAACATACAAAAGATCGCTTCAACAGTACAAAGAGGCAGATGTTACTGAGTGATGGTGTAGTAGGGGTTATTCCGCACAGAGAGTTCATTTTCAAATCCCACTCTTCCTAAAGTTTAATGCTAGTTATTGAGCTTCATTTACTGCTATTCTAGCAGTGGCTCACAGCCTCAGCCTGATTACCTCAAAACTCTAATTGTCGTAGTGGTTAAGATGTTGGCTTTCCACGTGGGAGACCAGGGTTCGATTCCCGGCTGTTACACTATCATATAAAAGAAGACCTCAACAGCGCTAAGAAACATCTGATTAATATGATTCTGTGTTATTTAAACTTTACTAACTGAAGGCTAACGAACAAAAGATCACTTCAAAATTACCAGGAGACTTTGCCTGAGAGTGTCTGACTGATGGTGCAATGGTCTAATCATCAGGCTTTCAGTACAGACATTCCATGTTCAAGTCCTGTTCCTCCTACAGCTCAATGCTGCAGTAATTTGAACTTTTCAAGGCTTGAATAAAAAATAAAAACTCAAAAGCACCAGGAGACATCTGCTGTATGCCCAAAGGTGCCTTGGCGTAATGGTGTGGAGCGCTTGACCCGTTGCCTCTGCTACAGGCAGTTGGCAGGTTCAAGTCCCATGTCATGACATCAAGGTGCTGGAGGACCATCGGGAGACGGTGCTCTCTCCCCCTGTTTCCTGAGATGTAACGGTTGGGGCTTATGTCTGAAAGAACCCTGTCCAGCTAACCTTTTACCATGAAAATGTCCAATTTAACATAAATGGTAAATGGTGCATGCACAATCTCTGTAAAGCGCCTTGGATAAAGGCGCTACGCGCCTTTATCCAAGGTGCTTTACAGAGATTGTGCATTACATTCACCCACCGATGGCAGCGGAAACCATGCAAGGCACCAACTAGCACATCGGGAGCAATTAGGGGTTCAGTGTCTTGCTCAAGGACACTTCGACAGTAACTCTGGGGGAGCCCGGGTTTGAACTGGCAACCTTACGGTTACCATCCAGGCACTCTACCCCTGAGCCACTGCCGCCCCACAAGGCACCTTGGGGCATTCAGCAGATGTCCCCTGGTGCTTTTGAGTTTTTATTTTCTATTCTAGCCTTGAAAAATTCAAATTACTGCAGCATTGGCTGAGTATTAGTTTTGAACCAGTAACCTTTGGATTATGAACCTCAGATTTATCTTTTGAGCCACATCGGCATGTAAGGTACAATCGGGAACTTATATTTAACCAGCCGTTTAGAATTTAGATGGACAGTGAAAATGTTCTTCAGGAGAATTGAACCCGGAATGTTCTGCTTATAAACCCCAGGTTTATCTACGGTGCCACAGTGGCATGTGAGGTACAATCGGGAACTTATATTTAACCATCCGTTTAGAATTTAGATGGACAGTTCTGTTTATAAACGTCTAAAACAAGTCTAAAAATAGACGTGTTTTAGACGTCTGTTTTGAGGATATGAAAAAAAAGAACAAAAAACATGGGTTATAGCCCATTGTTTTTTGAAACTTTGAAAAATAAAAATAAACTTGTTTTTCTTCATTTTTGAACATGGGCTATAGCCCATACCGTATGGCATACTATAGCACGCCGTTTTTCATCATTTTTGAGGATTTGAAAAAAATGAAAAAAAAAAAAAAACATGGGTTATAGCCCATCGTTTTTTGAAATTTTGAAGAAAAAAAAAAGAACTCGTTTTTCATCATTTTTGAACATGGGCTATAGCCCATACCATACGGCATACTATAGCACGCCGTTTTTCATCGTTTTTGAGGATTTGAAAAAAAAAAAAAAAAAAAAAACATGGGTTATAGCCCATCGTTTTTTGAAATTTTGAAAAAAAAAATTACCTCGTTTTTCATCATTTTTGAACATGGGCTATAGCCCATACCGTACGGCATACTATAGCACGCCGTTTTTCATCATTTTTGAGGATTTGAAAAAAATGGAAAAAAAAAAACATGGGTTATAGCCCATCGTTTTTTTAAATTTTGAAAAAAAAAATTAACCTTGTTTTTCTTCATTTTTGAACATGGGCTATAGCCCATACCGTATGGCATACTATAGCACGCCGTTTTTCATCATTTTTGAGGATTTGAAAAAAATGAAAAAAAAAAAAAAAACATGGGTTATAGCCCATCGTTTTTTGAAATTTTGATTTTTTTTTTAACCTCGTTTTTCATCATTTTTGATCATGGGCTATAGCCCATACCGTACGGCATACTATAGCACGCCGTTTTTCATCATTTTTGAGTATTAAAAAAAAAAAAAAACATGGGTTATAGCCCATCGTTTTTTTAATTTTTTTATTGTATAGCAGTGGCTCACAGCCTCAGCCTGATGACCTCAAAAGTCTCATATCTCCCCTGAGCCATAGGCAGTTGCTTTGGCTTAGTGGTTAAGATGTTGGCCTTCAGTGCAGGTGACCTGTGTTCGATTCCTGCGTGTTACACTCTGATGAACGTGATTCTATGTTCAACTCTTGATTCTTTCAACTTTACTATCTGAAGGCTAACATACAAAAGATCGCTTCAACAGTACAAAGAGGCAGATGTTACTGAGTGATGGTGTAGTAGGGGTTATTCCGCACAGAGAGTTCATTTTCAAATCCCACTCTTCCTAAAGTTTAATGCTAGTTATTGAGCTTCATTTACTGCTATTCTAGCAGTGGCTCACAGCCTCAGCCTGATTACCTCAAAACTCTAATTGTCGTAGTGGTTAAGATGTTGGCTTTCCACGTGGGAGACCAGGGTTCGATTCCCGGCTGTTACACTATCATATAAAAGAAGACCTCAACAGCGCTAAGAAACATCTGATTAATATGATTCTGTGTTATTTAAACTTTACTAACTGAAGGCTAACGAACAAAAGATCACTTCAAAATTACCAGGAGACTTTGCCTGAGAGTGTCTGACTGATGGTGCAATGGTCTAATCATCAGGCTTTCAGTACAGACATTCCATGTTCAAGTCCTGTTCCTCCTACAGCTCAATGCTGCAGTAATTTGAACTTTTCAAGGCTTGAATAAAAAATAAAAACTCAAAAGCACCAGGAGACATCTGCTGTATGCCCAAAGGTGCCTTGGCGTAATGGTGTGGAGCGCTTGACCCGTTGCCTCTGCTACAGGCAGTTGGCAGGTTCAAGTCCCATGTCATGACATCAAGGTGCTGGAGGACCATCGGGAGACGGTGCTCTCTCCCCCTGTTTCCTGAGATGTAACGGTTGGGGCTTATGTCTGAAAGACCCCTGTCCAGCTAACCTTTTACCATGAAAATGTCCAATTTAACATAAATGGTAAATGGTGCATGCACAATCTCTGTAAAGCGCCTTGGATAAAGGCGCTACGCGCCTTTATCCAAGGTGCTTTACAGAGATTGTGCATTACATTCACCCACCGATGGCAGCGGAAACCATGCAAGGCACCAACTAGCACATCGGGAGCAATTAGGGGTTCAGTGTCTTGCTCAAGGACACTTCGACAGTAACTCTGGGGGAGCCCGGGTTTGAACTGGCAACCTTACGGTTACCATCC
This sequence comes from Protomyctophum parallelum, assembly GCF_964188405.1. Classification (NCBI taxonomy): domain Eukaryota; kingdom Metazoa; phylum Chordata; class Actinopteri; order Myctophiformes; family Myctophidae; genus Protomyctophum; species Protomyctophum parallelum. The sequence goes on from NC_139710.1 coordinate 10,682,873, forward strand.
AGGCACTCTACCCCTGAGCCACTGCCGCCCCACAAGGCACCTTGGGGCATTCAGCAGATGTCCCCTGGTGCTTTTGAGTTTTTATTTTCTATTCTAGCCTTGAAAAATTCAAATTACTGCAGCATTGGCTGAGTATTAGTTTTGAACCAGTAACCTTTGGATTATGAACCTCAGATTTATCTTTTGAGCCACATCGGCATGTAAGGTACAATCGGGAACTTATATTTAACCAGCCGTTTAGAATTTAGATGGACAGTGAAAATGTTCTTCAGGAGAATTGAACCCGGAATGTTCTGCTTATAAACCCCAGGTTTATCTACGGTGCCACAGTGGCATGTGAGGTTCAATCGGGAACTTATATTTAACCATCCGTTTAGAATTTAGATGGACAGTTCTGTTTATAAACGTCTAAAACAAGTCTAAAAATAGACGTGTTTTAGACGTCTGTTTTGAGGATATGAAAAAAAAGAACAAAAAACATGGGTTATAGCCCATCGTTTTTTGAAACTTTGAAAAATAAAAATAAACTTGTTTTTCTTCATTTTTGAACATGGGCTATAGCCCATACCGTATGGCATACTATAGCACGCCGTTTTTCATCATTTTTGAGGATTTGAAAAAAAAAAAAAAAAAAAAAAAACATGGGTTATAGCCCATCGTTTTTTGAAATTTTGAAGAAAAAAAAAAGAACTCGTTTTTCATCATTTTTGAACATGGGCTATAGCCCATACCATACGGCATACTATAGCACGCCGTTTTTCATCGTTTTTGAGGATTTGAAAAAAAAAAAAAAAAAAAAAACATGGGTTATAGCCCATCGTTTTTTGAAATTTTGAAAAAAAAAATTACCTCGTTTTTCATCATTTTTGAACATGGGCTATAGCCCATACCGTACGGCATACTATAGCACGCCGTTTTTCATCATTTTTGAGGATTTGAAAAAAATGAAAAAAAAAAAACATGGGTTATAGCCCATCGTTTTTTTAAATTTTGAAAAAAAAAATTAACCTTGTTTTTCTTCATTTTTGAACATGGGCTATAGCCCATACCGTATGGCATACTATAGCACGCCGTTTTTCATCATTTTTGAGGATTTGAAAAAAAAGAAAAAAAAAAAAAAAACATGGGTTATAGCCCATCGTTTTTTGAAATTTTGATTTTTTTTTTAACCTCGTTTTTCATCATTTTTGATCATGGGCTATAGCCCATACCGTACGGCATACTATAGCACGCCGTTTTTCATCATTTTTGAGTATTAAAAAAAAAAAAAAACATGGGTTATAGCCCATCGTTTTTTGAATTTTTTTATTGTATAGCAGTGGCTCACAGCCTCAGCCTGATGACCTCAAAAGTCTCATATCTCCCCTGAGCCATAGGCAGTTGCTTTGGCTTAGTGGTTAAGATGTTGGCCTTCAGTGCAGGTGACCTGTGTTCGATTCCTGCGTGTTACACTCTGATGAACGTGATTCTATGTTCAACTCTTGATTCTTTCAACTTTACTATCTGAAGGCTAACATACAAAAGATCGCTTCAACAGTACAAAGAGGCAGATGTTACTGAGTGATGGTGTAGTAGGGGTTATTCCGCACAGAGAGTTCATTTTCAAATCCCACTCTTCCTAAAGTTTAATGCTAGTTATTGAGCTTCATTTACTGCTATTCTAGCAGTGGCTCACAGCCTCAGCCTGATTACCTCAAAACTCTAATTGTCGTAGTGGTTAAGATGTTGGCTTTCCACGTGGGAGACCAGGGTTCGATTCCCGGCTGTTACACTATCATATAAAAGAAGACCTCAACAGCGCTAAGAAACATCTGATTAATATGATTCTGTGTTATTTAAACTTTACTAACTGAAGGCTAACGAACAAAAGATCACTTCAAAATTACCAGGAGACTTTGCCTGAGAGTGTCTGACTGATGGTGCAATGGTCTAATCATCAGGCTTTCAGTACAGACATTCCATGTTCAAGTCCTGTTCCTCCTACAGCTCAATGCTGCAGTAATTTGAACTTTTCAAGGCTTGAATAAAAAATAAAAACTCAAAAGCACCAGGAGACATCTGCTGTATGCCCAAAGGTGCCTTGGCGTAATGGTGTGGAGCGCTTGACCCGTTGCCTCTGCTACAGGCAGTTGGCAGGTTCAAGTCCCATGTCATGACATCAAGGTGCTGGAGGACCATCGGGAGACGGTGCTCTCTCCCCCTGTTTCCTGAGATGTAACGGTTGGGGCTTATGTCTGAAAGACCCCTGTCCAGCTAACCTTTTACCATGAAAATGTCCAATTTAACATAAATGGTAAATGGTGCATGCACAATCTCTGTAAAGCGCCTTGGATAAAGGCGCTACGCGCCTTTATCCAAGGTGCTTTACAGAGATTGTGCATTACATTCACCCACCGATGGCAGCGGAAACCATGCAAGGCACCAACTAGCACATCGGGAGCAATTAGGGGTTCAGTGTCTTGCTCAAGGACACTTCGACAGTAACTCTGGGGGAGCCCGGGTTTGAACTGGCAACCTTACGGTTACCATCCAGGCACTCTACCCCTGAGCCACTGCCGCCCCACAAGGCACCTTGGGGCATTCAGCAGATGTCCCCTGGTGCTTTTGAGTTTTTATTTTCTATTCTAGCCTTGAAAAATTCAAATTACTGCAGCATTGGCTGAGTATTAGTTTTGAACCAGTAACCTTTGGATTATGAACCTCAGATTTATCTTTTGAGCCACATCGGCATGTAAGGTACAATCGGGAACTTATATTTAACCAGCCGTTTAGAATTTAGATGGACAGTGAAAATGTTCTTCAGGAGAATTGAACCCGGAATGTTCTGCTTATAAACCCCAGGTTTATCTACGGTGCCACAGTGGCATGTGAGGTACAATCGGGAACTTATATTTAACCATCCGTTTAGAATTTAGATGGACAGTTCTGTTTATAAACGTCTAAAACAAGTCTAAAAATAGACGTGTTTTAGACGTCTGTTTTGAGGATATGAAAAAAAAGAACAAAAAACATGGGTTATAGCCCATCGTTTTTTGAAACTTTGAAAAATAAAAATAAACTTGTTTTTCTTCATTTTTGAACATGGGCTATAGCCCATACCGTATGGCATACTATAGCACGCCGTTTTTCATCATTTTTGAGGATTTGAAAAAAATGAAAAAAAAAAAAAAACATGGGTTATAGCCCATCGTTTTTTGAAATTTTGAAGAAAAAAAAAAGAACTCGTTTTTCATCATTTTTGAACATGGGCTATAGCCCATACCATACGGCATACTATAGCACGCCGTTTTTCATCGTTTTTGAGGATTTGAAAAAAAAAAAAAAAAAAAAAACATGGGTTATAGCCCATCGTTTTTTGAAATTTTGAAAAAAAAAATTACCTCGTTTTTCATCATTTTTGAACATGGGCTATAGCCCATACCGTACGGCATACTATAGCACGCCGTTTTTCATCATTTTTGAGGATTTGAAAAAAATGAAAAAAAAAAAACATGGGTTATAGCCCATCGTTTTTTTAAATTTTGAAAAAAAAAATTAACCTTGTTTTTCTTCATTTTTGAACATGGGCTATAGCCCATACCGTATGGCATACTATAGCACGCCGTTTTTCATCATTTTTGAGGATTTGAAAAAAAAGAAAAAAAAAAAAAAAACATGGGTTATAGCCCATCGTTTTTTGAAATTTTGATTTTTTTTTTAACCTCGTTTTTCATCATTTTTGATCATGGGCTATAGCCCATACCGTACGGCATACTATAGCACGCCGTTTTTCATCATTTTTGAGTATTAAAAAAAAAAAAAAACATGGGTTATAGCCCATCGTTTTTTGAATTTTTTTATTGTATAGCAGTGGCTCACAGCCTCAGCCTGATGACCTCAAAAGTCTCATATCTCCCCTGAGCCATAGGCAGTTGCTTTGGCTTAGTGGTTAAGATGTTGGCCTTCAGTGCAGGTGACCTGTGTTCGATTCCTGCGTGTTACACTCTGATGAACGTGATTCTATGTTCAACTCTTGATTCTTTCAACTTTACTATCTGAAGGCTAACATACAAAAGATCGCTTCAACAGTACAAAGAGGCAGATGTTACTGAGTGATGGTGTAGTAGGGGTTATTCCGCACAGAGAGTTCATTTTCAAATCCCACTCTTCCTAAAGTTTAATGCTAGTTATTGAGCTTCATTTACTGCTATTCTAGCAGTGGCTCACAGCCTCAGCCTGATTACCTCAAAACTCTAATTGTCGTAGTGGTTAAGATGTTGGCTTTCCACGTGGGAGACCAGGGTTCGATTCCCGGCTGTTACACTATCATATAAAAGAAGACCTCAACAGCGCTAAGAAACATCTGATTAATATGATTCTGTGTTATTTAAACTTTACTAACTGAAGGCTAACGAACAAAAGATCACTTCAAAATTACCAGGAGACTTTGCCTGAGAGTGTCTGACTGATGGTGCAATGGTCTAATCATCAGGCTTTCAGTACAGACATTCCATGTTCAAGTCCTGTTCCTCCTACAGCTCAATGCTGCAGTAATTTGAACTTTTCAAGGCTTGAATAAAAAATAAAAACTCAAAAGCACCAGGAGACATCTGCTGTATGCCCAAAGGTGCCTTGGCGTAATGGTGTGGAGCGCTTGACCCGTTGCCTCTGCTACAGGCAGTTGGCAGGTTCAAGTCCCATGTCATGACATCAAGGTGCTGGAGGACCATCGGGAGACGGTGCTCTCTCCCCCTGTTTCCTGAGATGTAACGGTTGGGGCTTATGTCTGAAAGAACCCTGTCCAGCTAACCTTTTACCATGAAAATGTCCAATTTAACATAAATGGTAAATGGTGCATGCACAATCTCTGTAAAGCGCCTTGGATAAAGGCGCTACGCGCCTTTATCCAAGGTGCTTTACAGAGATTGTGCATTACATTCACCCACCGATGGCAGCGGAAACCATGCAAGGCACCAACTAGCACATCGGGAGCAATTAGGGGTTCAGTGTCTTGCTCAAGGACACTTCGACAGTAACTCTGGGGGAGCCCGGGTTTGAACTGGCAACCTTACGGTTACCATCCAGGCACTCTACCCCTGAGCCACTGCCGCCCCACAAGGCACCTTGGGGCATTCAGCAGATGTCCCCTGGTGCTTTTGAGTTTTTATTTTCTATTCTAGCCTTGAAAAATTCAAATTACTGCAGCATTGGCTGAGTATTAGTTTTGAACCAGTAACCTTTGGATTATGAACCTCAGATTTATCTTTTGAGCCACATCGGCATGTAAGGTACAATCGGGAACTTATATTTAACCAGCCGTTTAGAATTTAGATGGACAGTGAAAATGTTCTTCAGGAGAATTGAACCCGGAATGTTCTGCTTATAAACCCCAGGTTTATCTACGGTGCCACAGTGGCATGTGAGGTACAATCGGGAACTTATATTTAACCATCCGTTTAGAATTTAGATGGACAGTTCTGTTTATAAACGTCTAAAACAAGTCTAAAAATAGACGTGTTTTAGACGTCTGTTTTGAGGATATGAAAAAAAAGAACAAAAAACATGGGTTATAGCCCATTGTTTTTTGAAACTTTGAAAAATAAAAATAAACTTGTTTTTCTTCATTTTTGAACATGGGCTATAGCCCATACCGTATGGCATACTATAGCACGCCGTTTTTCATCATTTTTGAGGATTTGAAAAAAATGAAAAAAAAAAAAAAACATGGGTTATAGCCCATCGTTTTTTGAAATTTTGAAGAAAAAAAAAAGAACTCGTTTTTCATCATTTTTGAACATGGGCTATAGCCCATACCATACGGCATACTATAGCACGCCGTTTTTCATCGTTTTTGAGGATTTGAAAAAAAAAAAAAAAAAAAAAACATGGGTTATAGCCCATCGTTTTTTGAAATTTTGAAAAAAAAAATTACCTCGTTTTTCATCATTTTTGAACATGGGCTATAGCCCATACCGTACGGCATACTATAGCACGCCGTTTTTCATCATTTTTGAGGATTTGAAAAAAATGAAAAAAAAAAAACATGGGTTATAGCCCATCGTTTTTTTAAATTTTGAAAAAAAAAATTAACCTTGTTTTTCTTCATTTTTGAACATGGGCTATAGCCCATACCGTATGGCATACTATAGCACGCCGTTTTTCATCATTTTTGAGGATTTGAAAAAAATGAAAAAAAAAAAAAAAACATGGGTTATAGCCCATCGTTTTTTGAAATTTTGATTTTTTTTTTAACCTCGTTTTTCATCATTTTTGATCATGGGCTATAGCCCATACCGTACGGCATACTATAGCACGCCGTTTTTCATCATTTTTGAGTATTAAAAAAAAAAAAAAACATGGGTTATAGCCCATCGTTTTTTTAATTTTTTTATTGTATAGCAGTGGCTCACAGCCTCAGCCTGATGACCTCAAAAGTCTCATATCTCCCCTGAGCCATAGGCAGTTGCTTTGGCTTAGTGGTTAAGATGTTGGCCTTCAGTGCAGGTGACCTGTGTTCGATTCCTGCGTGTTACACTCTGATGAACGTGATTCTATGTTCAACTCTTGATTCTTTCAACTTTACTATCTGAAGGCTAACATACAAAAGATCGCTTCAACAGTACAAAGAGGCAGATGTTACTGAGTGATGGTGTAGTAGGGGTTATTCCGCACAGAGAGTTCATTTTCAAATCCCACTCTTCCTAAAGTTTAATGCTAGTTATTGAGCTTCATTTACTGCTATTCTAGCAGTGGCTCACAGCCTCAGCCTGATTACCTCAAAACTCTAATTGTCGTAGTGGTTAAGATGTTGGCTTTCCACGTGGGAGACCAGGGTTCGATTCCCGGCTGTTACACTATCATATAAAAGAAGACCTCAACAGCGCTAAGAAACATCTGATTAATATGATTCTGTGTTATTTAAACTTTACTAACTGAAGGCTAACGAACAAAAGATCACTTCAAAATTACCAGGAGACTTTGCCTGAGAGTGTCTGACTGATGGTGCAATGGTCTAATCATCAGGCTTTCAGTACAGACATTCCATGTTCAAGTCCTGTTCCTCCTACAGCTCAATGCTGCAGTAATTTGAACTTTTCAAGGCTTGAATAAAAAATAAAAACTCAAAAGCACCAGGAGACATCTGCTGTATGCCCAAAGGTGCCTTGGCGTAATGGTGTGGAGCGCTTGACCCGTTGCCTCTGCTACAGGCAGTTGGCAGGTTCAAGTCCCATGTCATGACATCAAGGTGCTGGAGGACCATCGGGAGACGGTGCTCTCTCCCCCTGTTTCCTGAGATGTAACGGTTGGGGCTTATGTCTGAAAGACCCCTGTCCAGCTAACCTTTTACCATGAAAATGTCCAATTTAACATAAATGGTAAATGGTGCATGCACAATCTCTGTAAAGCGCCTTGGATAAAGGCGCTACGCGCCTTTATCCAAGGTGCTTTACAGAGATTGTGCATTACATTCACCCACCGATGGCAGCGGAAACCATGCAAGGCACCAACTAGCACATCGGGAGCAATTAGGGGTTCAGTGTCTTGCTCAAGGACACTTCGACAGTAACTCTGGGGGAGCCCGGGTTTGAACTGGCAACCTTACGGTTACCATCCAGGAACTCTACCCCTGAGCCACTGCCGCCCCACAAGGCACCTTGGGGCATTCAGCAGATGTCCCCTGGTGCTTTTGAGTTTTTATTTTCTATTCTAGCCTTGAAAAATTCAAATTACTGCAGCATTGGCTGAGTATTAGTTTTGAACCAGTAACCTTTGGATTATGAACCTCAGATTTATCTTTTGAGCCACATCGGCATGTAAGGTACAATCGGGAACTTATATTTAACCAGCCGTTTAGAATTTAGATGGACAGTGAAAATGTTCTTCAGGAGAATTGAACCCGGAATGTTCTGCTTATAAACCCCAGGTTTATCTACGGTGCCACAGTGGCATGTGAGGTACAATCGGGAACTTATATTTAACCATCCGTTTAGAATTTAGATGGACAGTTCTGTTTATAAACGTCTAAAACAAGTCTAAAAATAGACGTGTTTTAGACGTCTGTTTTGAGGATATGAAAAAAAAGAACAAAAAACATGGGTTATAGCCCATCGTTTTTTGAAACTTTGAAAAATAAAAATAAACTTGTTTTTCTTCATTTTTGAACATGGGCTATAGCCCATACCGTATGGCATACTATAGCACGCCGTTTTTCATCATTTTTGAGGATTTGAAAAAAAAAAAAAAAAAAAAAAAACATGGGTTATAGCCCATCGTTTTTTGAAATTTTGAAGAAAAAAAAAAGAACTCGTTTTTCATCATTTTTGAACATGGGCTATAGCCCATACCATACGGCATACTATAGCACGCCGTTTTTCATCGTTTTTGAGGATTTGAAAAAAAAAAAAAAAAAAAAAACATGGGTTATAGCCCATCGTTTTTTGAAATTTTGAAAAAAAAAATTACCTCGTTTTTCATCATTTTTGAACATGGGCTATAGCCCATACCGTACGGCATACTATAGCACGCCGTTTTTCATCATTTTTGAGGATTTGAAAAAAATGAAAAAAAAAAAACATGGGTTATAGCCCATCGTTTTTTTAAATTTTGAAAAAAAAAATTAACCTTGTTTTTCTTCATTTTTGAACATGGGCTATAGCCCATACCGTATGGCATACTATAGCACGCCGTTTTTCATCATTTTTGAGGATTTGAAAAAAATGAAAAAAAAAAAAAAAACATGGGTTATAGCCCATCGTTTTTTGAAATTTTGATTTTTTTTTTAACCTCGTTTTTCATCATTTTTGATCATGGGCTATAGCCCATACCGTACGGCATACTATAGCACGCCGTTTTTCATCATTTTTGAGTATAAAAAAAAAAAAAAAACATGGGTTATAGCCCATCGTTTTTTTAATTTTTTTATTGTATAGCAGTGGCTCACAGCCTCAGCCTGATGACCTCAAAAGTCTCATATCTCCCCTGAGCCATAGGCAGTTGCTTTGGCTTAGTGGTTAAGATGTTGGCCTTCAGTGCAGGTGACCTGTGTTCGATTCCTGCGTGTTACACTCTGATGAACGTGATTCTATGTTCAACTCTTGATTCTTTCAACTTTACTATCTGAAGGCTAACATACAAAAGATCGCTTCAACAGTACAAAGAGGCAGATGTTACTGAGTGATGGTGTAGTAGGGGTTATTCCGCACAGAGAGTTCATTTTCAAATCCCACTCTTCCTAAAGTTTAATGCTAGTTATTGAGCTTCATTTACTGCTATTCTAGCAGTGGCTCACAGCCTCAGCCTGATTACCTCAAAACTCTAATTGTCGTAGTGGTTAAGATGTTGGCTTTCCACGTGGGAGACCAGGGTTCGATTCCCGGCTGTTACACTATCATATAAAAGAAGACCTCAACAGCGCTAAGAAACATCTGATTAATATGATTCTGTGTTATTTAAACTTTACTAACTGAAGGCTAACGAACAAAAGATCACTTCAAAATTACCAGGAGACTTTGCCTGAGAGTGTCTGACTGATGGTGCAATGGTCTAATCATCAGGCTTTCAGTACAGACATTCCATGTTCAAGTCCTGTTCCTCCTACAGCTCAATGCTGCAGTAATTTGAACTTTTCAAGGCTTGAATAAAAAATATAAACTCAAAAGCACCAGGAGACATCTGCTGTATGCCCAAAGGTGCCTTGGCGTAATGGTGTGGAGCGCTTGACCCGTTGCCTCTGCTACAGGCAGTTGGCAGGTTCAAGTCCCATGTCATGACATCAAGGTGCTGGAGGACCATCGGGAGACGGTGCTCTCTCCCCCTGTTTCCTGAGATGTAACGGTTGGGGCTTATGTCTGAAAGACCCCTGTCCAGCTAACCTTTTACCATGAAAATGTCCAATTTAACATAAATGGTAAATGGTGCATGCACAATCTCTGTAAAGCGCCTTGGATAAAGGCGCTACGCGCCTTTATCCAAGGTGCTTTACAGAGATTGTGCATTACATTCACCCACCGATGGCAGCGGAAACCATGCAAGGCACCAACTAGCACATCGGGAGCAATTAGGGGTTCAGTGTCTTGCTCAAGGACACTTCGACAGTAACTCTGGGGGAGCCCGGGTTTGAACTGGCAACCTTACGGTTACCATCCAGGAACTCTACCCCTGAGCCACTGCCGCCCCACAAGGCACCTTGGGGCATTCAGCAGATGTCCCCTGGTGCTTTTGAGTTTTTATTTTCTATTCTAGCCTTGAAAAATTCAAATTACTGCAGCATTGGCTGAGTATTAGTTTTGAACCAGTAACCTTTGGATTATGAACCTCAGATTTATCTTTTGAGCCACATCGGCATGTAAGGTACAATCGGGAACTTATATTTAACCAGCCGTTTAGAATTTAGATGGACAGTGAAAATGTTCTTCAGGAGAATTGAACCCGGAATGTTCTGCTTATAAACCCCAGGTTTATCTACGGTGCCACAGTGGCATGTGAGGTACAATCGGGAACTTATATTTAACCATCCGTTTAGAATTTAGATGGACAGTTCTGTTTATAAACGTCTAAAACAAGTCTAAAAATAGACGTGTTTTAGACGTCTGTTTTGAGGATATGAAAAAAAAGAACAAAAAACATGGGTTATAGCCCATCGTTTTTTGAAACTTTGAAAAATAAAAATAAACTTGTTTTTCTTCATTTTTGAACATGGGCTATAGCCCATACCGTATGGCATACTATAGCACGCCGTTTTTCATCATTTTTGAGGATTTGAAAAAAAAAAAAAAAAAAAAAAAACATGGGTTATAGCCCATCGTTTTTTGAAATTTTGAAGAAAAAAAAAAGAACTCGTTTTTCATCATTTTTGAACATGGGCTATAGCCCATACCATACGGCATACTATAGCACGCCGTTTTTCATCGTTTTTGAGGATTTGAAAAAAAAAAAAAAAAAAAAAACATGGGTTATAGCCCATCGTTTTTTGAAATTTTGAAAAAAAAAATTACCTCGTTTTTCATCATTTTTGAACATGGGCTATAGCCCATACCGTACGGCATACTATAGCACGCCGTTTTTCATCATTTTTGAGGATTTGAAAAAAATGAAAAAAAAAAAACATGGGTTATAGCCCATCGTTTTTTTAAATTTTGAAAAAAAAAATTAACCTTGTTTTTCTTCATTTTTGAACATGGGCTATAGCCCATACCGTATGGCATACTATAGCACGCCGTTTTTCATCATTTTTGAGGATTTGAAAAAAATGAAAAAAAAAAAAAAAACATGGGTTATAGCCCATCGTTTTTTGAAATTTTGATTTTTTTTTTAACCTCGTTTTTCATCATTTTTGATCATGGGCTATAGCCCATACCGTACGGCATACTATAGCACGCCGTTTTTCATCATTTTTGAGTATTAAAAAAAAAAAAAAACATGGGTTATAGCCCATCGTTTTTTTAATTTTTTTATTGTATAGCAGTGGCTCACAGCCTCAGCCTGATGACCTCAAAAGTCTCATATCTCCCCTGAGCCATAGGCAGTTGCTTTGGCTTAGTGGTTAAGATGTTGGCCTTCAGTGCAGGTGACCTGTGTTCGATTCCTGCGTGTTACACTCTGATGAACGTGATTCTATGTTCAACTCTTGATTCTTTCAACTTTACTATCTGAAGGCTAACATACAAAAGATCGCTTCAACAGTACAAAGAGGCAGATGTTACTGAGTGATGGTGTAGTAGGGGTTATTCCGCACAGAGAGTTCATTTTCAAATCCCACTCTTCCTAAAGTTTAATGCTAGTTATTGAGCTTCATTTACTGCTATTCTAGCAGTGGCTCACAGCCTCAGCCTGATTACCTCAAAACTCTAATTGTCGTAGTGGTTAAGATGTTGGCTTTCCACGTGGGAGACCAGGGTTCGATTCCCGGCTGTTACACTATCATATAAAAGAAGACCTCAACAGCGCTAAGAAACATCTGATTAATATGATTCTGTGTTATTTAAACTTTACTAACTGAAGGCTAACGAACAAAAGATCACTTCAAAATTACCAGGAGACTTTGCCTGAGAGTGTCTGACTGATGGTGCAATGGTCTAATCATCAGGCTTTCAGTACAGACATTCCATGTTCAAGTCCTGTTCCTCCTACAGCTCAATGCTGCAGTAATTTGAACTTTTCAAGGCTTGAATAAAAAATAAAAACTCAAAAGCACCAGGAGACATCTGCTGTATGCCCAAAGGTGCCTTGGCGTAATGGTGTGGAGCGCTTGACCCGTTGCCTCTGCTACAGGCAGTTGGCAGGTTCAAGTCCCATGTCATGACATCAAGGTGCTGGAGGACCATCGGGAGACGGTGCTCTCTCCCCCTGTTTCCTGAGATGTAACGGTTGGGGCTTATGTCTGAAAGACCCCTGTCCAGCTAACCTTTTACCATGAAAATGTCCAATTTAACATAAATGGTAAATGGTGCATGCACAATCTCTGTAAAGCGCCTTGGATAAAGGCGCTACGCGCCTTTATCCAAGGTGCTTTACAGAGATTGTGCATTACATTCACCCACCGATGGCAGCGGAAACCATGCAAGGCACCAACTAGCACATCGGGAGCAATTAGGGGTTCAGTGTCTTGCTCAAGGACACTTCGACAGTAACTCTGGGGGAGCCCGGGTTTGAACTGGCAACCTTACGGTTACCATCCAGGCACTCTACCCCTGAGCCACTGCCGCCCCACAAGGCACCTTGGGGCATTCAGCAGATGTCCCCTGGTGCTTTTGAGTTTTTATTTTCTATTCTAGCCTTGAAAAATTCAAATTACTGCAGCATTGGCTGAGTATTAGTTTTGAACCAGTAACCTTTGGATTATGAACCTCAGATTTATCTTTTGAGCCACATCGGCATGTAAGGTACAATCGGGAACTTATATTTAACCAGCCGTTTAGAATTTAGATGGACAGTGAAAATGTTCTTCAGGAGAATTGAACCCGGAATGTTCTGCTTATAAACCCCAGGTTTATCTACGGTGCCACAGTGGCATGTGAGGTACAATCGGGAACTTATATTTAACCATCCGTTTAGAATTTAGATGGACAGTTCTGTTTATAAACGTCTAAAACAAGTCTAAAAATAGACGTGTTTTAGACGTCTGTTTTGAGGATATGAAAAAAAAGAACAAAAAACATGGGTTATAGCCCATCGTTTTTTGAAACTTTGAAAAATAAAAATAAACTTGTTTTTCTTCATTTTTGAACATGGGCTATAGCCCATACCGTATGGCATACTATAGCACGCCGTTTTTCATCATTTTTGAGGATTTGAAAAAAATGAAAAAAAAAAAAAAACATGGGTTATAGCCCATCGTTTTTTGAAATTTTGAAGAAAAAAAAAAGAACTCGTTTTTCATCATTTTTGAACATGGGCTATAGCCCATACCATACGGCATACTATAGCACGCCGTTTTTCATCGTTTTTGAGGATTTGAAAAAAAAAAAAAAAAAAAAAACATGGGTTATAGCCCATCGTTTTTTGAAATTTTGAAAAAAAAAATTACCTCGTTTTTCATCATTTTTGAACATGGGCTATAGCCCATACCGTACGGCATACTATAGCACGCCGTTTTTCATCATTTTTGAGGATTTGAAAAAAATGAAAAAAAAAAAACATGGGTTATAGCCCATCGTTTTTTTAAATTTTGAAAAAAAAAATTAACCTTGTTTTTCTTCATTTTTGAACATGGGCTATAGCCCATACCGTATGGCATACTATAGCACGCCGTTTTTCATCATTTTTGAGGATTTGAAAAAAAAGAAAAAAAAAAAAAAAACATGGGTTATAGCCCATCGTTTTTTGAAATTTTGATTTTTTTTTTAACCTCGTTTTTCATCATTTTTGATCATGGGCTATAGCCCATACCGTACGGCATACTATAGCACGCCGTTTTTCATCATTTTTGAGTATTAAAAAAAAAAAAAAACATGGGTTATAGCCCATCGTTTTTTGAATTTTTTTATTGTATAGCAGTGGCTCACAGCCTCAGCCTGATGACCTCAAAAGTCTCATATCTCCCCTGAGCCATAGGCAGTTGCTTTGGCTTAGTGGTTAAGATGTTGGCCTTCAGTGCAGGTGACCTGTGTTCGATTCCTGCGTGTTACACTCTGATGAACGTGATTCTATGTTCAACTCTTGATTCTTTCAACTTTACTATCTGAAGGCTAACATACAAAAGATCGCTTCAACAGTACAAAGAGGCAGATGTTACTGAGTGATGGTGTAGTAGGGGTTATTCCGCACAGAGAGTTCATTTTCAAATCCCACTCTTCCTAAAGTTTAATGCTAGTTATTGAGCTTCATTTACTGCTATTCTAGCAGTGGCTCACAGCCTCAGCCTGATTACCTCAAAACTCTAATTGTCGTAGTGGTTAAGATGTTGGCTTTCCACGTGGGAGACCAGGGTTCGATTCCCGGCTGTTACACTATCATATAAAAGAAGACCTCAACAGCGCTAAGAAACATCTGATTAATATGATTCTGTGTTATTTAAACTTTACTAACTGAAGGCTAACGAACAAAAGATCACTTCAAAATTACCAGGAGACTTTGCCTGAGAGTGTCTGACTGATGGTGCAATGGTCTAATCATCAGGCTTTCAGTACAGACATTCCATGTTCAAGTCCTGTTCCTCCTACAGCTCAATGCTGCAGTAATTTGAACTTTTCAAGGCTTGAATAAAAAATAAAAACTCAAAAGCACCAGGAGACATCTGCTGTATGCCCAAAGGTGCCTTGGCGTAATGGTGTGGAGCGCTTGACCCGTTGCCTCTGCTACAGGCAGTTGGCAGGTTCAAGTCCCATGTCATGACATCAAGGTGCTGGAGGACCATCGGGAGACGGTGCTCTCTCCCCCTGTTTCCTGAGATGTAACGGTTGGGGCTTATGTCTGAAAGAACCCTGTCCAGCTAACCTTTTACCATGAAAATGTCCAATTTAACATAAATGGTAAATGGTGCATGCACAATCTCTGTAAAGCGCCTTGGATAAAGGCGCTACGCGCCTTTATCCAAGGTGCTTTACAGAGATTGTGCATTACATTCACCCACCGATGGCAGCGGAAACCATGCAAGGCACCAACTAGCACATCGGGAGCAATTAGGGGTTCAGTGTCTTGCTCAAGGACACTTCGACAGTAACTCTGGGGGAGCCCGGGTTTGAACTGGCAACCTTACGGTTACCATCCAGGCACTCTACCCCTGAGCCACTGCCGCCCCACAAGGCACCTTGGGGCATTCAGCAGATGTCCCCTGGTGCTTTTGAGTTTTTATTTTCTATTCTAGCCTTGAAAAATTCAAATTACTGCAGCATTGGCTGAGTATTAGTTTTGAACCAGTAACCTTTGGATTATGAACCTCAGATTTATCTTTTGAGCCACATCGGCATGTAAGGTACAATCGGGAACTTATATTTAACCAGCCGTTTAGAATTTAGATGGACAGTGAAAATGTTCTTCAGGAGAATTGAACCCGGAATGTTCTGCTTATAAACCCCAGGTTTATCTACGGTGCCACAGTGGCATGTGAGGTACAATCGGGAACTTATATTTAACCATCCGTTTAGAATTTAGATGGACAGTTCTGTTTATAAACGTCTAAAACAAGTCTAAAAATAGACGTGTTTTAGACGTCTGTTTTGAGGATATGAAAAAAAAGAACAAAAAACATGGGTTATAGCCCATTGTTTTTTGAAACTTTGAAAAATAAAAATAAACTTGTTTTTCTTCATTTTTGAACATGGGCTATAGCCCATACCGTATGGCATACTATAGCACGCCGTTTTTCATCATTTTTGAGGATTTGAAAAAAATGAAAAAAAAAAAAAAACATGGGTTATAGCCCATCGTTTTTTGAAATTTTGAAGAAAAAAAAAAGAACTCGTTTTTCATCATTTTTGAACATGGGCTATAGCCCATACCATACGGCATACTATAGCACGCCGTTTTTCATCGTTTTTGAGGATTTGAAAAAAAAAAAAAAAAAAAAAACATGGGTTATAGCCCATCGTTTTTTGAAATTTTGAAAAAAAAAATTACCTCGTTTTTCATCATTTTTGAACATGGGCTATAGCCCATACCGTACGGCATACTATAGCACGCCGTTTTTCATCATTTTTGAGGATTTGAAAAAAATGAAAAAAAAAAAACATGGGTTATAGCCCATCGTTTTTTTAAATTTTGAAAAAAAAAATTAACCTTGTTTTTCTTCATTTTTGAACATGGGCTATAGCCCATACCGTATGGCATACTATAGCACGCCGTTTTTCATCATTTTTGAGGATTTGAAAAAAATGAAAAAAAAAAAAAAAACATGGGTTATAGCCCATCGTTTTTTGAAATTTTGATTTTTTTTTTAACCTCGTTTTTCATCATTTTTGATCATGGGCTATAGCCCATACCGTACGGCATACTATAGCACGCCGTTTTTCATCATTTTTGAGTATTAAAAAAAAAAAAAAACATGGGTTATAGCCCATCGTTTTTTGAATTTTTTTATTGTATAGCAGTGGCTCACAGCCTCAGCCTGATGACCTCAAAAGTCTCATATCTCCCCTGAGCCATAGGCAGTTGCTTTGGCTTAGTGGTTAAGATGTTGGCCTTCAGTGCAGGTGACCTGTGTTCGATTCCTGCGTGTTACACTCTGATGAACGTGATTCTATGTTCAACTCTTGATTCTTTCAACTTTACTATCTGAAGGCTAACATACAAAAGATCGCTTCAACAGTACAAAGAGGCAGATGTTACTGAGTGATGGTGTAGTAGGGGTTATTCCGCACAGAGAGTTCATTTTCAAATCCCACTCTTCCTAAAGTTTAATGCTAGTTATTGAGCTTCATTTACTGCTATTCTAGCAGTGGCTCACAGCCTCAGCCTGATTACCTCAAAACTCTAATTGTCGTAGTGGTTAAGATGTTGGCTTTCCACGTGGGAGACCAGGGTTCGATTCCCGGCTGTTACACTATCATATAAAAGAAGACCTCAACAGCGCTAAGAAACATCTGATTAATATGATTCTGTGTTATTTAAACTTTACTAACTGAAGGCTAACGAACAAAAGATCACTTCAAAATTACCAGGAGACTTTGCCTGAGAGTGTCTGACTGATGGTGCAATGGTCTAATCATCAGGCTTTCAGTACAGACATTCCATGTTCAAGTCCTGTTCCTCCTACAGCTCAATGCTGCAGTAATTTGAACTTTTCAAGGCTTGAATAAAAAATAAAAACTCAAAAGCACCAGGAGACATCTGCTGTATGCCCAAAGGTGCCTTGGCGTAATGGTGTGGAGCGCTTGACCTGTTGCCTCTGCTACAGGCAGTTGGCAGGTTCAAGTCCCATGTCATGACATCAAGGTGCTGGAGGACCATCGGGAGACGGTGCTCTCTCCCCCTGTTTCCTGAGATGTAACGGTTGGGGCTTATGTCTGAAAGAACCCTGTCCAGCTAACCTTTTACCATGAAAATGTCCAATTTAACATAAATGGTAAATGGTGCATGCACAATCTCTGTAAAGCGCCTTGGATAAAGGCGCTACGCGCCTTTATCCAAGGTGCTTTACAGAGATTGTGCATTACATTCACCCACCGATGGCAGCGGAAACCATGCAAGGCACCAACTAGCACATCGGGAGCAATTAGGGGTTCAGTGTCTTGCTCAAGGACACTTCGACAGTAACTCTGGGGGAGCCCGGGTTTGAACTGGCAACCTTACGGTTACCATCCAGGCACTCTACCCCTGAGCCACTGCCGCCCCACAAGGCACCTTGGGGCATTCAGCAGATGTCCCCTGGTGCTTTTGAGTTTTTATTTTCTATTCTAGCCTTGAAAAATTCAAATTACTGCAGCATTGGCTGAGTATTAGTTTTGAACCAGTAACCTTTGGATTATGAACCTCAGATTTATCTTTTGAGCCACATCGGCATGTAAGGTACAATCGGGAACTTATATTTAACCAGCCGTTTAGAATTTAGATGGACAGTGAAAATGTTCTTCAGGAGAATTGAACCCGGAATGTTCTGCTTATAAACCCCAGGTTTATCTACGGTGCCACAGTGGCATGTGAGGTACAATCGGGAACTTATATTTAACCATCCGTTTAGAATTTAGATGGACAGTTCTGTTTATAAACGTCTAAAACAAGTCTAAAAATAGACGTGTTTTAGACGTCTGTTTTGAGGATATGAAAAAAAAGAACAAAAAACATGGGTTATAGCCCATCGTTTTTTGAAACTTTGAAAAATAAAAATAAACTTGTTTTTCTTCATTTTTGAACATGGGCTATAGCCCATACCGTATGGCATACTATAGCACGCCGTTTTTCATCATTTTTGAGGATTTGAAAAAAATGAAAAAAAAAAAAAAACATGGGTTATAGCCCATCGTTTTTTGAAAATTTGAAGAAAAAAAAAAGAACTCGTTTTTCATCATTTTTGAACATGGGCTATAGCCCATACCATACGGCATACTATAGCACGCCGTTTTTCATCGTTTTTGAGGATTTGAAAAAAAAAAAAAAAAAAAAAACATGGGTTATAGCCCATCGTTTTTTGAAATTTTGAAAAAAAAAATTACCTCGTTTTTCATCATTTTTGAACATGGGCTATAGCCCATACCGTACGGCATACTATAGCACGCCGTTTTTCATCATTTTTGAGGATTTGAAAAAAATGAAAAAAAAAAAACATGGGTTATAGCCCATCGTTTTTTTAAATTTTGAAAAAAAAAATTAACCTTGTTTTTCTTCATTTTTGAACATGGGCTATAGCCCATACCGTATGGCATACTATAGCACGCCGTTTTTCATCATTTTTGAGGATTTGAAAAAAATGAAAAAAAAAAAAAAAACATGGGTTATAGCCCATCGTTTTTTGAAATTTTGATTTTTTTTTTAACCTCGTTTTTCATCATTTTTGATCATGGGCTATAGCCCATACCGTACGGCATACTATAGCACGCCGTTTTTCATCATTTTTGAGTATTAAAAAAAAAAAAAAACATGGGTTATAGCCCATCGTTTTTTGAATTTTTTTATTGTATAGCAGTGGCTCACAGCCTCAGCCTGATGACCTCAAAAGTCTCATATCTCCCCTGAGCCATAGGCAGTTGCTTTGGCTTAGTGGTTAAGATGTTGGCCTTCAGTGCAGGTGACCTGTGTTCGATTCCTGCGTGTTACACTCTGATGAACGTGATTCTATGTTCAACTCTTGATTCTTTCAACTTTACTATCTGAAGGCTAACATACAAAAGATCGCTTCAACAGTACAAAGAGGCAGATGTTACTGAGTGATGGTGTAGTAGGGGTTATTCCGCACAGAGAGTTCATTTTCAAATCCCACTCTTCCTAAAGTTTAATGCTAGTTATTGAGCTTCATTTACTGCTATTCTAGCAGTGGCTCACAGCCTCAGCCTGATTACCTCAAAACTCTAATTGTCGTAGTGGTTAAGATGTTGGCTTTCCACGTGGGAGACCAGGGTTCGATTCCCGGCTGTTACACTATCATATAAAAGAAGACCTCAACAGCGCTAAGAAACATCTGATTAATATGATTCTGTGTTATTTAAACTTTACTAACTGAAGGCTAACGAACAAAAGATCACTTCAAAATTACCAGGAGACTTTGCCTGAGAGTGTCTGACTGATGGTGCAATGGTCTAATCATCAGGCTTTCAGTACAGACATTCCATGTTCAAGTCCTGTTCCTCCTACAGCTCAATGCTGCAGTAATTTGAACTTTTCAAGGCTTGAATAAAAAATAAAAACTCAAAAGCACCAGGAGACATCTGCTGTATGCCCAAAGGTGCCTTGGCGTAATGGTGTGGAGCGCTTGACCCGTTGCCTCTGCTACAGGCAGTTGGCAGGTTCAAGTCCCATGTCATGACATCAAGGTGCTGGAGGAC
Source organism: Protomyctophum parallelum (assembly GCF_964188405.1). Taxonomy (NCBI): domain Eukaryota; kingdom Metazoa; phylum Chordata; class Actinopteri; order Myctophiformes; family Myctophidae; genus Protomyctophum; species Protomyctophum parallelum. Next base: position 10,702,765 of record NC_139710.1, read on the forward strand.
CATCGGGAGACGGTGCTCTCTCCCCCTGTTTCCTGAGATGTAACGGTTGGGGCTTATGTCTGAAAGAACCCTGTCCAGCTAACCTTTTACCATGAAAATGTCCAATTTAACATAAATGGTAAATGGTGCATGCACAATCTCTGTAAAGCGCCTTGGATAAAGGCGCTACGCGCCTTTATCCAAGGTGCTTTACAGAGATTGTGCATTACATTCACCCACCGATGGCAGCGGAAACCATGCAAGGCACCAACTAGCACATCGGGAGCAATTAGGGGTTCAGTGTCTTGCTCAAGGACACTTCGACAGTAACTCTGGGGGAGCCCGGGTTTGAACTGGCAACCTTACGGTTACCATCCAGGCACTCTACCCCTGAGCCACTGCCGCCCCACAAGGCACCTTGGGGCATTCAGCAGATGTCCCCTGGTGCTTTTGAGTTTTTATTTTCTATTCTAGCCTTGAAAAATTCAAATTACTGCAGCATTGGCTGAGTATTAGTTTTGAACCAGTAACCTTTGGATTATGAACCTCAGATTTATCTTTTGAGCCACATCGGCATGTAAGGTACAATCGGGAACTTATATTTAACCAGCCGTTTAGAATTTAGATGGACAGTGAAAATGTTCTTCAGGAGAATTGAACCCGGAATGTTCTGCTTATAAACCCCAGGTTTATCTACGGTGCCACAGTGGCATGTGAGGTACAATCGGGAACTTATATTTAACCATCCGTTTAGAATTTAGATGGACAGTTCTGTTTATAAACGTCTAAAACAAGTCTAAAAATAGACGTGTTTTAGACGTCTGTTTTGAGGATATGAAAAAAAAGAACAAAAAACATGGGTTATAGCCCATTGTTTTTTGAAACTTTGAAAAATAAAAATAAACTTGTTTTTCTTCATTTTTGAACATGGGCTATAGCCCATACCGTATGGCATACTATAGCACGCCGTTTTTCATCATTTTTGAGGATTTGAAAAAAATGAAAAAAAAAAAAAAACATGGGTTATAGCCCATCGTTTTTTGAAATTTTGAAGAAAAAAAAAAGAACTCGTTTTTCATCATTTTTGAACATGGGCTATAGCCCATACCATACGGCATACTATAGCACGCCGTTTTTCATCGTTTTTGAGGATTTGAAAAAAAAAAAAAAAAAAAAAACATGGGTTATAGCCCATCGTTTTTTGAAATTTTGAAAAAAAAAATTACCTCGTTTTTCATCATTTTTGAACATGGGCTATAGCCCATACCGTACGGCATACTATAGCACGCCGTTTTTCATCATTTTTGAGGATTTGAAAAAAATGAAAAAAAAAAAACATGGGTTATAGCCCATCGTTTTTTTAAATTTTGAAAAAAAAAATTAACCTTGTTTTTCTTCATTTTTGAACATGGGCTATAGCCCATACCGTATGGCATACTATAGCACGCCGTTTTTCATCATTTTTGAGGATTTGAAAAAAATGAAAAAAAAAAAAAAAACATGGGTTATAGCCCATCGTTTTTTGAAATTTTGATTTTTTTTTTAACCTCGTTTTTCATCATTTTTGATCATGGGCTATAGCCCATACCGTACGGCATACTATAGGACGCCGTTTTTCATCATTTTTGAGTATTAAAAAAAAAAAAAAACATGGGTTATAGCCCATCGTTTTTTGAATTTTTTTATTGTATAGCAGTGGCTCACAGCCTCAGCCTGATGACCTCAAAAGTCTCATATCTCCCCTGAGCCATAGGCAGTTGCTTTGGCTTAGTGGTTAAGATGTTGGCCTTCAGTGCAGGTGACCTGTGTTCGATTCCTGCGTGTTACACTCTGATGAACGTGATTCTATGTTCAACTCTTGATTCTTTCAACTTTACTATCTGAAGGCTAACATACAAAAGATCGCTTCAACAGTACAAAGAGGCAGATGTTACTGAGTGATGGTGTAGTAGGGGTTATTCCGCACAGAGAGTTCATTTTCAAATCCCACTCTTCCTAAAGTTTAATGCTAGTTATTGAGCTTCATTTACTGCTATTCTAGCAGTGGCTCACAGCCTCAGCCTGATTACCTCAAAACTCTAATTGTCGTAGTGGTTAAGATGTTGGCTTTCCACGTGGGAGACCAGGGTTCTGTAAAGCACCTTGGATAAAGGCGCTACGCGCCTTTATCCAAGGTGCTTTACAGAGATTGTGCATTACATTCACCCATTCATACACCGATGGCAGCGGAAACCATGCAAGGCACCAACTAGCACATCGGGAGCAATTAGGGGTTCAGTGTCTTGCTCAAGGACACTTTGACAGTAACTCTGGGGGAGCCCGGGTTTGAACTGGCAACCTTGCGGTTACCATCCAGGCACTCTACCCCTGAGCCACTGCCGCCCCACAAGGCACCTTGGGGCATTCAGCAGATGTCTCCTGGTGCTTTTGAGTTTTTATTTTTTATTCAAGCCTTGAAAAGTTCAAAATACTGCGGCATTGAGCTGTAGGAGGAACAGGACTTGAACATGGAATGTCTGTACTGAAAGCCTGATGATTAGACCACTGCACCATCAGTCAGACACTCTCAGGCAAAGTCTCCTGGTAATTTTGAAGTGATCTTTTGTGCGTTAGCCTTCAGTAAAGTTTAAATAACACAGACTCATATTAATCAGATGTTTCTTAGCGCTGTTGTTGATGTCTTCTTTTGTATGATAGTGTAATAGCCGGGAATCGAACCCTGGTCTCCCACGTGGAAAGCCAACATCTTAACCACTACGACAATTAGAGTTTTGAGGTAGTCAGGCTGAGGCTTTGAGCCACTGCTAGAATAGCAGTAAATGAAGCTCAATAACTAGCATTAAACTTTAGGAAGAGTGGGATTTGAACATGAACTCTCTGTGCTGAATAGCCCCTACTACAACATCACTCAGTAACATCTGCCTCTTTGTACTGTTGAAGCGATCTTTTGTATGTTAGCCTTCAGATAGTAAAGTTGAAAGAATCAAGAGTTGAACATAGACTCACGTTCATCAGAGTGTAACACCCAGGAATCGAACACAGGTCCCCTGCACTGAAGGCCAACATCTTAACCACTAAGCCAAAGCAACTGCCTATGGCTCAGGGGAGATATGAGACTTTTGAGGTTATCAGGCTGAGGCTGTGAGCCTTCAGTTAATACATCTCTAAATGTTCAAATCCCTGTTCTCCTATAGCTTTATAATGCTGGAGTGTTTCAACTTTACCAACTGAGGGCTAACACACACAATTACCAGGAGATGTTCACTGTGTGTCTGACTGATGGTGCAATGGTCTAATGATCAGTCTCTCTGTACGGACATTCTATGTTCAAGTCCCATTGCTCCTATAGCACAATGTTAATGTTTCTCATCCTCCGCAACACCCATTCTCATACACCGCTATACTTTTAAGTATGTTGCGGTAGAGAGAACGTCATCATTTTGGACCATGGGCTATAGCCCATACGATCATACGATAGCATGCCGTTTTTCATCATTTTTGAGGATTTGAAAAAAATGAAAAAATGAAAAAAAACGATGGGTTATAGCCCATCGTTTTTTGAATTTTTGAATTAAATTTTTTTATCCTCGTTTTTCATCATTTTGGACCATGGGCTATAGCCCACATCGTACGGCATACTATAGCACGGCGTTTTTCATCATTTTTGAGGATTTGAAAAAAGTGAAAAAATGAAAAGAACGATGGGTTATAGCCCATCGTTTTTTTAATTTTTGATAAAAAAAATGTATCCTCGTTTTTTATCATTTTGGACAATGGGCTATAGCCCATATCGTACGGCATACTATAGCACGCCGTTTTTCATCATTTTTGAGGATTTGAAAAAAATGAAAAAATGAAAAAAGCAACTGCCTATGGCTCAGCCATAGGCAGTTGCTTTGGCTTAGTGGTTAAGATGTTGGCCTTCAGTGCAGGGGACCTGTGTTCGATTACTGGGTGTTACACTCTGATGAACGTGAGTCTATGTTCAACTCTTGATTCTTTCAACTTTACTATCTGAAGGCTAACATACAAATGATCGCTTCAACAGTACAAAGAGGCAGATGTTACTGAGTGATGGTGTAGTAGGGGCTATTCAGCACAGAGAGTTGTTCAAATCCCACACTTCCTAAAGTGTAATGCTAGTTATTGAGCTTCATTTACTGCTATTCTAGCAGTGGCTCACAGCCTCAGCCTGCCTACCTCAAAACTCTAATTGTCGTAGTGGTTAAGATGTTGGCTTTCCACGTGGGAGACCAGGGTTCGATTCCCGGCTGTTACACTATCATACAAAAGAAGACCTCAACAACAGCGCTAAGAAACATCTGATTAATATGAGTCTGTGTTATTTAAACTTTACTGAAGGCTAACGCACAAAAGATCACTTCAAAATTACCAGGAGACTTTGCCTGAGAGTGTCTGACTGATGGTGCAGTGGTCTAATCATCAGGCTTTCAGTACAGACATTCCATGTTCAAGTCCTGTTCCTCCTACAGCTCAATGCTGCAGTAATTTGAACTTTTCAAGGCTTGAATAAAAAATAAAAACTCAAAAGCACCAGGAGACATCTACTGATTGCCCAAAGGTGCCTTGGCTCAATGGTGTGGAGCGCTTGACCCGTTGCCTCTGCTACAGACAGTTGGCAGGTTCAAGTCCCATGTCATGACATCAAGGTGCTGGAGGACCATTGGGAGACGGTGCTCTCTCCCCCTGTTTCCTGAGATGTAATGGTTGGGGCTTATGTCTGAAAGAACCCTGTCCAGCTAACCTTTTACCATGAAAATGTCCAATTTAACATAAATGGTAAATGGTGCATGCACAATCTCTATAAAGCACCTTGGATAAAGGCGCTACGCGCCTTTATCCAAGGTGCTTTACAGAGATTGTGCATTACATTCACCCATTCATACACCGATGGCAGCGGAAACCATGCAAGGCACCAACTAGCACATCGGGAGCAATTAGGGGTTCAGTGTCTTGCTCAAGGACACTTTGACAGTAACTCTGGGGGAGCCCGGGTTTGAACTGGCAACCTTACGGTTACCATCCAGGCACTCTACCCCTGAGCCACTGCCGCCCCACAAGGCACCTTGGGGCATTCAGCAGATGTCTCCTGGTGCTTTTGAGTTTTTATTTTTTATTCAAGCCTTGAAAAGTTCAAATTACTGCGGCATTGAGCTGTAGGAGGAACAGGACTTGAACATGGAATGTCTGTACTGAAAGCCTGATGATTAGACCACTGCACCATCAGTCAGACACTCTCAGGCAAAGTCTCCTGGTAATTTTGAAGTGATCTTTTGTGCGTTAGCCTTCAGTAAAGTTTAAATAACACAGACTCATATTAATCAGATGTTTCTTAGCGCTGTTGTTGAGGTCTTCTTTTGTATGATAGTGTAATAGCCGGGAATCGAACCCTGGTCTCCCACGTGGAAAGCCAACATCTTAACCACTACGACAATTAGAGTTTTGAGGTAGTCAGGCTGAGGCTGTGAGCCACTGCTAGAATAGCAGTAAATGAAGCTCAATAACTAGCATTAAACTTTAGGAAGAGTGGGATTTGAACATGAAGTCTCTGTGCTGAATAGCCCCTACTACACCATCACTCAGTAACATCTGCCTCTTTGTACTGTTGAAGCGATCATTTGTATGTTAGCCTTCAGATAGTAAAGTTGAAAGAATCAAGAGTTGAACATAGACTCACGTTCATCAGAGTGTAACACCCAGGAATCGAACACAGGTCCCCTGCACTGAAGGCCAACATCTTAACCACTAAGCCAAAGCAACTGCCTATGGCTCAGGGGAGATATGAGACTTTTGAGGTTATCAGGCTGAGGCTGTGAGCCTTCAGTTAATACACCTCTAAATGTTCAAATCCCTGTTCTCCTATAGCTTAATGCTGGAGTGTTTCAACTTTACCAACTGAGGGCTAACACACACAATTGCCAGGAGATGTTCACTGTGTGTCTGACTGATGGTGCAATGGTCTAATGATCAGTCTCTCTGTACGGACATTCTATGTTCAAGTCCCATTGCTCCTATGTATAGCACAATGTTAATGTTTCTCATCCTCCGCAACACCCATTCTCATACACCGCAATACTTTTAAGTATGTTGCGGTAGAGAGAACGTCATCATTTTGGACCATGGGCTATAGCCCATATCGTACGGCATACTATAGCACGCCGTTTTTCATCATTTTTGAGGATTTGAAAAATGTGAAAAAATGGAAAAAACGATGGGTTATAGCCCATCGTTTTTTTTTTTTTTTTATCCTCGTTTTTCATCATTTTTGACCATCCCACTGAGCAATAGCCGGCTATTAGACGTGTGTCTAAAAATGGGATAAAAAACGTCTACAAATAGACGTCTAAAAAACGTCTAAAAATAGACGTCTAAATCACGTCTATTTTTAGACTTGTTTTAGACGTTTATAAACAGAACATTCAGGGTTCAAGTTTTCACTGTCCATCTAAATTCTAAACGGTTGGTTAAATATAAGTTCCCGATTGCACCTCACATGCCAGTGTGGCACCGGAGATAAACCGGGGCTTTATAAACAGAACATTCAGGGTTCAAGACACCTGAAGAACATTTTCACTATCCATCTAAATTCTAAACGGCTGGTTAAATATAAGTTCCCGATTGTACCTTACATGCCAGTGTGGCTCAAAAGATAAATCTGAGGTTCGTAATCCAAAGGTTACTGGTTCAAAACTCAAACAAAACTAATACTCAACCAAAGCTGCAGTAATTTGAATTTTTCAAGGCTAGAATAGAAAATAAAAACTCAAAAGCACCAGGGGACATCTGCTGAATGCCCTAAGGTGCCTTGTGGGGCGGCAGTGGCTCAGGGGTAGAGTGCCTGGATGGTAACCGCAAGGTTGCCAGTTCAAACCCTGGCTCCCCCAGAGTTACTGTCGAAGTGTCCTTGAGCAAGACACTGAACCCCTAATTGCTCCCGATGTGCTAGTTGGTGCCTTGCATGGTTTCCACTGCCATCAGTGTATGAATGGGTGAATGTAATGCACAATCTCTGTTAAAGCACCTTGGATAAAGGCGCGTAGCGCCTTTATCCAAGGTGCTTTACAGAGATTGTGCATGCACCATTTACCATTTATGTTAAATTGGACATTTTCATGGTAAAAGGTTAGCTGGACAGGGTTCTTTCAGACATAAGCCCCAACCGTTACATCTCAGGAAACAGGGGGAGAGAGCACCGTCTCCCAATGGTCCTCCAGCACCTTGATGTCATGACATGGGACTTGAACCTGCCAACTGTCTGTAGCAGAGGCAACAGGCCAAGCGCTCCACACCATTGAGCCAAGGCACCTTTGGGCAATCAGTAGATGTCTCCTGGTGCTTTTGAGTTTTTATTTTTTAATTCAAGCCTTGAAAAGTTCAAATTACTGCAGCATTGAGCTGTAGGAGGAACAGGACTTGAACATGGAATGTCTGTACTGAAAGCCTGATGATTAGACCACTGCACCATCAGTCAGACACTCTCAGGCAAAGTCTCCTGGTAATTTTGAAGTGATCTTTTGTGCGTTAGCCTTTAGTAAAGTTTAAATAACACAGACTCATATTAATCAGATGTTTCTTAGCGCTGTTGTTGAGGTCTTCTTTTGTATGATAGTGTAACAGCCAGGAATCGAACCCTGGTCTCCCACGTGGAAAGCCAACATCTTAACCACTACGACAATTAGAGTTTTGAGGTAGTCAGGCTGAGGCTGTGAGCCACTGCTAGAATAGCAGTAAATGAAGCTCAATAACTAGCATTAAACTTTAGGAAGAGTGGGATTTGAACATGAAGTCTCTGTGCTGAATAGCCCCTACTACACCATCACTCAGTAACATCTGCCTCTTTGTACTGTTGAAGCGATCATTTGTATGTTAGCCTTCAGATAGTAAAGTTGAAAGAATCAAGAGTTGAACATAGACTCACGTTCATCAGAGTGTAACACCCAGGAATCGAACACAGGTCCCCTGCACTGAAGGCCAACATCTTAACCACTAAGCCAAAGCAACTGCCTATGGCTCAGGGGAGATATGAGACTTTTGAGGTTATCAGGCTGAGGCTGTGAGCCTTCAGTTAATACACCTCTAAATGTTCAAATCCCTGTTCTCCTATAGCTTAATGCTGGAGTGTTTCAACTTTACCAACTGAGGGCTAACACACACAATTACCAGGAGATGTTCACTGTGTGTCTGACTGATGGTGCAATGGTCTAATGATCAGTCTCTCTGTACGGACATTCTATGTTCAAGTCCCATTGCTCCTATGTATAGCACAATGTTAATGTTTCTCATCCTCCGCAACACCCATTCTCATACACCGCAATACTTTTAAGTATGTTGCGGTAGAGAGAACGTCATCATTTTGGACCATGGGCTATAGCCCATATCGTACGGCATACTATAGCACGCCGTTTTTCATCATTTTTGAGGATTTGAAAAATGTGAAAAAATGGAAAAAAACGATGGGTTATAGCCCATCGTTTTTTTGAATTTTAGATTATTTTTTTTTATCCTCGTTTTTCATAATTTTGGACCATGGGCTATAGCCCATACCGTACGGCATACTATAGCACAGCGTTTTTCATCATTTTTGAGGATTTGAAAAAAAGTGAAAAAATGAAATGAATTTTTGAATAAAATAAAATATCCTCGTTTTTCATCATTTTGGACCATGGGCTATAGCCCATATCGTACGGCATACTATAGCACGCCGTTTTTCATCATTTTTGAGGATTTGAAAAAAATGAAAAAAATGAAAAAAACGATGGGTTATAGCCCATCGTTTTTTTTTTTTTTTATCCTCGTTTTTCATCATTTTGGACCATGGGCTATAGCCCATATCGTACGGCATACTATAGCACGCCGTTTTTTCATCATTTTTGAGGATTTGAAAGAAATGGAAAAAAAAACGATGGATTATAGCCCATCGTTTTTCTTTTTTTTGTTATCCTAGTTTTTCATCATTTTTGACCATCCCACTGAGCAATAGCCGGCTATTAGACGTGTGTCTAAAAATGGGATAAAAAACGTCTACAAATAGACGTCTAAAAAACGTCTAAAAATAGACGTCTAAATCACGTCTATTTTTAGACTTGTTTTAGACGTTTATAAACAGAACATTCAGGGTTCAAGTTTTCACTGTCCATCTAAATTCTAAACGGTTGGTTAAATATAAGTTCCCGATTGCACCTCACATGCCAGTGTGGCACCGGAGATAAACCGGGGCTTTATAAACAGAACATTCAGGGTTCAAGTCACCTGAAGAACATTTTCACTATCCCTCTAAATTCTAAACGGCTGGTTAAATATAAGTTCCCGATTGTACCTTACATGCCAGTGTGGCTCAAAAGATAAATCTGAGGTTCGTAATCCAAAGGTTACTGGTTCAAAACTCAAACAAAACTAATACTCAACCAAAGCTGCAGTAATTTGAATTTTTCAAGGCTAGAATAGAAAATAAAAACTCAAAAGCACCAGGGGACATCTGCTGAATGCCCTAAGGTGCCTTGTGGGGCGGCAGTGGCTCAGGGGTAGAGTGCCTGGATGGTAACCGTAAGGTTGCCAGTTCAAACCCTGGCTCCCCCAGAGTTACTGTCGAAGTGTCCTTGAGCAAGACACTGAACCCCTAATTGCTCCCGATGTGCTAGTTGGTGCCTTGCATGGTTTCCACTGCCATCGGTGTATGAATGGGTGAATGTAATGCATAATCTTTATCCAAGGTGCTTTACAGAGATTGTGCATGCACCATTTACCATTTATGTTAAATTGGACATTTTCATGGTAAAAGGTTAGCTGGACAGGGTTCTTTCAGACATAAGCCCCAACCGTTACATCTCAGGAAACAAGGGGAGAGAGCACCATCTCCCAATGGTCCTCCAGCACCTTGATGTCATGACATGGGACTTGAACCTGCCAACTGTCTGTAGCAGAGGCAACAGGCCAAGCGCTCCACACCATTGAGCCAAGGCACCTTTGGGCAATCAGTAGATGTCTCCTGGTGCTTTTGAGTTTTTATTTTTTATTCAAGCCTTGAAAAGTTCAAATTACTGCAGCATTGAGCTGTAGGAGGAACAGGACTTGAACATGGAATGTCTGTACTGAAAGCCTGATGATTAGACCACTGCACCATCAGTCAGACACTCTCAGGCAAAGTCTCCTGGTAATTTTGAAGTGATCTTTTGTTCGTTAGCCTTCAGTTAGTAAAGTTTAAATAACACAGAAACATATTAATCAGATGTTTCTTAGCGCTGTTGAGGTCTTCTTTTATATGATAGTGTAACAGCCGGGAATCGAACCCTGGTCTCCCACGTGGAAAGCCAACATCTTAACCACTACGCCAATTAGAGTTTTGAGGTAATCAGGCTGAGGCTGTGAGCCACTGCTAGAATAGCAGTAAATGAAGCTCAATAACTAGCATTAAACTTTAGGAAGAGTGGGATTTGAAAATGAACTCTCTGTGCGGAATAACCCCTACTACACCATCACTCAGTAACATCTCCCTCTTTGTACTGTTGAAGCGATCTTTTGTATGTTAGCCTTCAGATAGTAAAGTTGAAAGAATCAAGAGTTGAACATAGAATCACGTTCATCAGAGTGTAACACCCAGGAATCGAACACAGGTCACCTGCACTGAAGGCCAACATCTTAACCACTAAGCCAAAGCAACTGCCTATGGCTCAGGGGAGATATGAGACTTTTGAGGTCATCAGGCTGAGGCTGTGAGCCACTGCTATACAATAAAAAAATTCAAAAAAACGATGGGCTATAACCCATCTTTTTTCATTTTTTCATTTTTTTTTCAAATACTCAAAAATGATGAAAAACGGCGTGCTATAGTATGCCGTACGGTATGGGCTATAGCCCATGTTCAAAAATGATGAAAAACGAGGTAATTATTTTTTTTCAAAATTTCAAAAAACGATGGGCTATAACCCATGTTTTTTTTTTTTTTTTTTTTCAAATCCTCAAAAATGATGAAAAACGGCGTGCTATAGTATGCCGTACGGTATGGGCTATAGCCCATGGTCAAAAATGATGAAAAAAAATTATCCTCGTTTTTCATCATTTTTGACCATGGGCTATAGCCCATACCGTACTAGTAGGATGCTGAGTAGGTGTGTGCAGTTAAGAGCCCTGGTGGATAAATCAGATAATATCCATAGAATACTTAGTGGGATGACAGGAGGAGAGTAGGTGAGGGGGGGTCAGGCAGGAGGAGAGTAGGCGAGGGCCGGTCAGGCAGGAGGAGAGTAGGCGAGGGGGGAACAGGCAGGAGGAGAGTAGGCGAGGTGGCCCCAGGCATGAGGAGAGTAGGCGAGGGGGGGTCATGCAGGAGGAGAGTATGCGAGGGGGCCCCAGGCAGGAGGAGAGTAAAAAATAACTTTCACCTAGAAACTACATTCACACTTTTTATTATTCAGCTTACTGTGGAGACACATGCTGGAACTTTTTACTTTGAAAGGTTTTGTAGTTTCTGAGTTATTGTGGGCACACACTAGTTACTCTCAGTTTATATTTGTGGGCTCGCCTCAGCGAGCACACTATTGTTACCCTTGGATTTCAAACTTCGGTTTCCTACTAGTTCCACATACTTTATGCTAGAAATTTAGTTCAAACTTCAAACTGTTCAGCTCTTTGCAGTTATTTATGCTTCAATTGGAATTTGTACAATTTTTTATACTTTTTAACTTTTTAACTTTTTAAACTTCCTCCCATAGACAATGTATGGCATTTTATCTCTAAATCAACCTCACTTTTGCAGCCTCATTACTCTGGCATACTTTGTCGTAGAAACGTGATTTAAACTTTAGAAAGCTCACACGACTCTGGACTTTTTCGTGGTTCAAACCGTATTCGAATACGTTAAACGCTTTTTCCGAAATCGCAGTTCAATCGCAGGCCGTTTCGCCTAATTAGTGCCAACTTAGAGTGCAGGGCTTCTTTGATCAGAGTGTGGGAACTGATTTTTTTTCCTTGAAAATTTACCAAACAAATTGTCGTCCCGGCCAAAATATTCATTTTAAACGCATGTTCTTTGGTCATTTTGTAGCCACACATGTCCTCTTTCACACAATGTGACCACCAAAGCACAGAGACATACAGAATGTGAACTACGGCCTTTTAAGTGACACAAATACAGTCAAGCTGCTCATTGACCTCCATTGTAAAATTCTTACGAGGAAATTATCGCGATGACAATTCTTAACTCGCTCTTATAACCACATTTTCGATCGTACCAACACCACAATCGCACATGGTGTACCTCAATATCTCAGGCCACTCATAGCGAAAAAAATATTTGGATTCGACTTTTACTTTTTGCGATAGAGCAATTTGTTCAGGCATAGTTTCCCCCCATTCAGGACCATTGTAAAATAGCAGACCTTCAAGTTGCGCGCCACTCCCAGTCTTTTACACTTCCACAGCTGAGACATATAAGGGCTTAATTACAGGGCTGAAATTAAAGTTACAAGATCTCAATGAGTTGCTCTGCGATACCTTGTGGGCTTGTAGGTCTGCTATTTGTGCAATTGGAAGGCCTTTACACAGCTCTCGCAAGAGCACGCACACACGCACGCACGCACGCACGCACACACACCCTGTCTTCCTATTGGCTGGCCTTTACACAGCTCTCGCAAGCGCACGCACGCACGCACGCACACACACACACACTGGCTCAATGGCAGATTTTGGCACGTCAAAAAATCACTTTCACCTAGAAACTCCATTCACACTTTTTTTTTATGCCAAGCAGCAGAAAGAGCCCATGGTAATTACAGACCTACCTACTGTGCCTTGGCAGAAAGTGGGAAATTACTTGTTCCACCTGGATGGAAAGAATTATCTACTGGTCATAGACTATTTTTTTAACTTTCCAGAGATTGCACTGCTTTCCAGCATGACAGCTACTTGTGTGATTACACATCAGAAATCTATCTTTGCGAGACATGGGATTTGCTTTGCAATCAGACAATGGGCCATGTTACAACTGTAAGGAGTTCCAGAACTTTGCAGAAGAATATGATTTCCAGCATGTCACATCAAGCCCCCTGTATGCCCAATCCAATGGCAAAGCAGAAAAAGGTGTGCACACTCAAGACAGCACAAAAAAGTGGTTCTGATTTTCTTTTTCTTTTATTCTCCATTGTTCTGTAAAGCACTTTGAGCTGCATTTCATGTCATGAAAGGTGCTATACAAATAAAGTTTTATTATTATTATTATTATTATTATTATATCTAGCTCTACTGAGTTACCGAACATCACCACTAGAACATGGAATGTCTCCAGCTGAGCTACTGATGGGACGCAGACTACAAACCACACTTCAAACTCACACGGAAAAAGCGGAAAAAGCATAACATCATGAGACAGAAGTGTCTGCAAAACAGACAGAAAGCAAACTATGACAAAGTGTCAAACTGTTTAGTGCCGCTGTCAAAACATGACACAGTGAGAGTTGAAGATTCTAACTATTGGAACAAGAAAGCCACCGTTTTGAAGGAAGTGGGTCCTAGATCGTACACTGTCAGGACAGAAGATGGTCAAGTGCTGAGAAGGAATGGAAGGAGCTTGTTGAAATCACCAGAGACACTTGAACAAAATGAACAGTCAGCTGATGATGATGTTTGTACCACAGCAGCACCACCGGCTGAGCTGGCAAACTTGTCACCTCCAGCTGACCAGACAACTTCAACTGACCAGACACCTGTACTGAGAAGGTCAACACGCCAGTCGAAACCACCTGACAGACTAGTCCTCTAGTCTAAAGGACAGCCCCAGAGCTGAATCTATTTGCATTAAAACAAACACTTACTTACTTTTGAGCACGCATTTAAAAAAAGAAAAAAAGATGGACATTGATATGTGTTATGCATTTGAATAGCAACAGTTGAATAACAATTCACAGAATGTGTTGTGTGATTTTACATTTAAAGAAAAGGAGATGTTGTGATATGTGAGTATAACAGCCACTAGATGGCAATGATGATGACTGTGCCACACCTATATCATGGCCACACCTACAAACATTTCTAGATCTTAGAACAGGATGTATGACCTGTATGCTACCCAACCCTATCAGTTCAAATAAAGAGTCATATCAAGAACCAAGTTTCTTCATTGAGATACAGAAACATTACAGTCATTTATACTGGTCACGCTCATTTACTAGTCTTATGTATGCAGACGATTTGGTCATTTTTAATCCATATAGTGCTGGCCTTCAACAGCTGCTGAGTGCATGCTCACGGTACGGTGCTGACTTTGACATTAAAACAGAGCAAGATTATGATTGTCCGAAGCAGGGAAGACGGACATCTAACCTTTCCTGACTTTTACCTCTCTGGCTCTGTCCTTAGTGAGATAAAATATTTGGGCCACATCATCTCAAATGACCTCTCTGATGACACGGACATATCGTCGGAAGCTGTATGCGCAAGGAAACATGCTGTGTAGAAAATTTAGCATGTGCTCAGTACCGGTGAAGATTTCACTTTTTAAATCCTTTTGTACACCCCTGTATACTGCCCACCTGTGGTGTCGATACAAGCAAGCCAGTATCAGATGTTTGACAGTGGCCTACAATGACTGCATGAGGCTGCTACTGAGAGCTCCAAGAAGCTCCAGTGCAAGCCAAATGTTCGTCAGTGTTGGGTCCCTACCTGCTCTGCTGTGCTACGCAATCTCATGTATAGATTTATGTGTAGAGTATCTGAGTCATTAAATGACATCATTGATGTCATTACTAACCCAATACGAAGCTCTGTCAGGTTCTCCTCCAGACTGTGGAACCATTGGCGAATGTGTCTGTATGTTCGAAACTGAACATGGTGGAACTCTTTTTATTGTATATTTCTTTCTATATTTTTACTTCTTATCTATTGTATTGTTATTCTGTACTGTGATATGGATTCCCCTGAGTCTGCAATAAAGATTGAATTGAATTATGAAGGTAATTTATACTGGTCAAGGTCATTTATACTTGTCAAGGGCATTTATACTGATCAAGCTCATTTACTAGTCTTATGAAGGTCATTTATACTGCTCAAGGTCATTGATATTGGTCAAGGTCATTGAGCGGCACGCTATAGTGCGAGATTCTTCATCATTGTTGAGGATTTGAAAAAAGGCGCAAATCGCGGAAAAGCGAAAGGCTATATATAGTCCATGGTGTCGGAGGGCATAATATAGTATGTCGTTTTTCACGATTTCTGAGGATTTGAAAAAAGGTGAAAATGAGCTGTATTTGACAAGTTATAAATCAAGATGGAAAGATATAGAGGGTTCAATGGGAAGGGGGCGACCTATTAATATGCTGGTGGGAGACCCATCCTTGGTCAAACACTTGTCAGATCCTCAGAATGTGATGATAAAGGGTTCATTGAAGGTGTGGAGTGAAATAATTAGGAGATATAAGCTGGAGGACAAAACTGGAATTCTCAAATAGTTTGCATATGATCCAGACTTCAGACCTAGTACACATGACATGAGGTTTAGAGGTTGGATTGGGAATGGCCTCTCTGCATATTGTACTCTTTTAAAACAGGGTAATGTGATGAGCTTCCTGGACCTGAAAGACAAATTTAATTTACAGAATCGGGACAATGAGACCTGATTTTGTTTAAATTAATTTGTTTAACCTGTAGAAGCAGATGCACCTGTTTGAGGTACTTATGTATTTATGATCATCAATAGAGAAGAGAGGCAGATAAAATTCAATAAAAAGTAAATTGAAAAATAAATAGCTGTATTTGGGTGAAGTGGTGATAATAATGAGAACACATTGAGCTGTATTTGGGTAAAGTGGGGATAATATAAGAACACATTGAGCTGTATTTGGGTAAAGTGGTGATAATATAAGAACACATTGAGCTGTATTTGGGTAAAGTGGTGATAATATAAGAACACATTGAGCTGTATTTGGGTAAAGTGGTGATAATATAAGAACAGATTGAGCTGTATTTGGGTAAAGCGATAATATAAGAACACATTCAAGTATCTCACAATGTATAAAGTCTCCAAACCAACTTTGATGAGTCAGTGTTGTGTTGCTCTTAAAACATCACTTCATCACTAATCTTTGCAGAAGAAATAATTATAAGTGTGAGAACTTTCTTAAACAAAAATAAGACGTTCTCATACTTTGTCCTGGGTCTAGTGAACAGAAATCACAAGTAATAAATAGACTCTGTAAACTAACTGTAGGGAGTACAAACACAGTAGAGAACCTTGGGGTTATCATCTATGAAAAGGCAACACAAATGAGCAGAAAATAAAAATAAATCATCTAAATACAACAAATTGAGCAGAGCACTGCAGGGACTTGAACCCCGTTCTGGAAAACCAGGAGTACCACACCAGTGCCTTAGTTTGTTTTGTTGTAACTTACAGGTCCATTATTTATCAGGCCTGGCCAATCAGCGGCAGCTAGAGGCGGGATCAAAGCATACACAGTGCTGCCTTGATCCCGCCTCTAGCTGCCGCTGATTGGCCAGGCCGTTTGATGCCGGAGCATCAAGTCTGCCATAAGCTAAATTCCAATACCCAAAATCTCGGACACTCGCTCACTCCCACTCGGTCACTCGGGGTCATTCCAGCGTGACCCGGAAATTGTTAACGTTCCGATTGTTAAAGCGCTCCATCGAGGAGGAGAGGAGAGTCGAGTGGAGGAGCCGAGTGAGCTCTCCGAGACCGCATAGAGCGAGTGTACATCAGGTGCAGGCTCGGTGGGGTATTTTGTCTCCTCGCAGCGGATTTCCGCATCACGTGTACATGTTTTTTTTCCTTCTCCAGTGACGTAAGTCCGCCTCCTCCACATGTGGAACAGAAAACACTGATGAAACCCGATACTGTGCACCCCCCCCCCCCCCCCCCCCATCCACTAGCTGCCGGCCGGCTGACTGGCTGAAGTCGCCGACCCAACGGCCAACACACACATGCACGCACTGTTCAACTGTTTGTTGAAGAGACACATTTTCGCTGAATGAATAGAGCTTCAGAATGATAAAGTAGCCTATCTAGCCTACTTATGTGAAAGTGAAAGGACCACAACAAGCCACTGGCTTTATTGCGTTGTGTGAAGCATAATAAAAGTAGGATATAAATTAGGCCGGCTATATTGTGCGCACCTCAAAAGCTATAGTTAATTTATCTCTGTGCATGCCTGAATGCACAGACTGCTATGAATGACGGTGACAAAAATGGAAAAAAATAATATTTATATGTGGACTGAACTGAATATGTAGCTAAGTCAGAGAGACTATACCTAATTCCTGTTATAGTGTCCGTTATTTGCAAAGACCGCGGAGGAGGACTGACTGTCGGAGGAGGGGGGGGGGGTGATTTATACGTGTGCGCATCCTGGCGCTTATTCACTATTTCAGGAATAAATAGCCTTGCCTTGCACATGTTACCAATACATACACATTGGCCTCGGACCCTCGGTTACATGTACAAAATGATGAATTGTCTATTCTGCACTGTACGGCTCTGTTCGGACTTCGGAGTTCCAGTGATCCAGCTGTGTGACAGTGACACCACTTTTGCTTTGGCAACGTATGTTTTCCCATGCCAATAAAGCCCTTTGAATTGAATTGAATTGATACACGTCATTAGTGATCGCGGATTGTGCCGTCGCTTTGAAATGACAGCGTAGTACATTCCGATTCCAGAGGAAAATTCGACCACCACTCTGTCCTCGCATAGAATCCTCTCCTCCTCCTCTCCTCCTCGCTGGGGGCGGAGCCGAGGAGCGAGTGGAGGACGCGAGGAGAGTGAGCGAGTGTGAAAGTTGCGGTATTGGAATTTAGCTTGAGAGTTCCCAGATGGGAGCAGGAGGGGGGAACCCAGTGTACTCTCTGCTGCCCCATCTGGCGGAGACAGGTTAATAAGAACTGTCATCCTGGCCGTTTCACATGGATATGAAGAATCAACTGACTGAGAGAAAACGCTATTGTTACTGCTACTGAATTAGTTACATTTTCACTAGAAACAGACTATCATATATGAGTGACTGACTGTTGCAAATTATACAGAGACACCTCCCTGACAATATAACGATACAGAGACACCGCCCTGACAATATAACGATACAGAGACACCGCCCCTGACAATATAACGATACAGAGACACCGCCCTGACAATATAACGATACAGAGACACCGCCCTGACAATATAACGATACAGATACACCGCCCCTGACAATATAACGATACAGAGACACCTCACTGACAATATAACGATACAGACACACCTCACTGACAATTAGGGGTGTAAAAAAAAATCGATTCGAATTAGAATCGCGATTCCCGTTATGAACGATTCAAAATCGATTCATAATTTCCAAAAATCGATTTTTTTATTATTATTTATTATTATTATTATTATTATTATTATTTTTATTTTTTAGATTTTATTTCTGGTTAGTTACAGGAGTTTTCACTACATGGTGTTTATAATATGAAATGTAAGCTCACCCTAACCCTCACCCTTACAGTAAACATCATGTCTTCAGTCATTTTCAAGTTAATCACTTCAGTTGGCTGGAGTAGATTGTGATGAAATCCTATGTATTGAATCAAGAATCATTTTGAATAGAGAATAGTTTCGAATCTGGAAAAAAAATCTTTTGAATAAATAAAAAAATCGTTTTTGGAGAATCGAGAATCGGAGAATCGAAAAAATCGATTTTGAATCGAATCGTAACCCCAAGAATCGGAATCGAATCGAATCGTGGGACACCCAAAGATTCACAGCCCTACTGACAATATAACGAAAACTTAACTAACACAGTCCAGGTGACTAAAATGTGACTAAAACTAAATAAACTATTCAAAAAGACTGACTAAAACTAACAGAAATGTGCTGCCAAAAACAACACAAGCTGGGAGCGATACAGTGGTGGGAGATGTCCCATGCTGTGAGACAACCGGGAGAACTGGGAGCGATAATGGTGGGAGATGTTCCATGCTGTGAGAGAACTGGGAGCGATACAGTGGTGGGAGATGTTCCATGCTGTGAGACAACTGGGAGCGATACTGTATAGCTCATACATGGGCCACATGCGGCACATGCATCCGCCTTCACTTTAAGGACAACTTTAGTTTTTTTCAACCAAGGTTCATGTTTTAGGTTGTTATTAGAGAAACTAAAAGGTGAGTGTTAATTTTCTTTCATTTGCTGCTTTCTTTTGTTTTTGGGATTTTAGCAGTTTTTGACAGGGGGCGGGGGCATTCGAGCATGGGGCTACAAATTATTATGGCGATTTATTTTTTTATTATTTACTATAGTCCTAATAAACCCCAAGAAATTACATCTGGCCACAAAAGATCACAGGATCTACTGAATGTGACAAACTGACATATTGAGCCTATACACACAGTATAAGCCTTCCCCCAGTACGCTACTTTCACATTCAGTAGATCCTGTGATCTTCTGTGGCCAGATGTAATTTCCTGAAATTTATTAGGACTATAGTAAATAATACAAAGATAAATCACCATAAGACTCTGTAAAAAAATACATATTTAGCCCCATGCTCGAATGCCCCTGCCCCCCTGTCAAAAACAGCTAAAATCCCTAAAACGAAAGAAAGCAGCAAATGAGAAGAAATGAACACTCATCTTTTACTTTCTCTAATAACAACCTAAAACATGAACCTTGGTTGAAAAAAACTAAAGTTGTCCTTTAACACATTGATTGCTAACTTTTGAAATTCTACTCAGGATTGCTTCTGCTAAGCGATTAACATTGGACTTTTTAACTTTTTAGGGGCCCACAGCGAGGGGCCTCTTATAGCACATCGCACATTGCATAAATCAAAAGGAAGCCAAACTAGTCCACTTCAATTTAAAAAAAAAATATGATTCTACCATCTTCCATTCTGGAAGCACAACATTGCACTGCTCACTTCACATGGGTGTGATTTTTATTATTATTACAGTAGAAGTATTTTTCTTATGAAAGCAGAGAGTCTTCTGTTTCATACGGTATATAGTATGTACATGTCGCTATAGGCCTTATTTTGTGAATAATGGTTCTTCAGGTCCATGCATTTTCTGAAATCCTCAGAGTATTTTAGACAAGACAAGGAACTGACAACTAAATATTCACAAAATAAGGCCTATACATACTATATACCGTATGAAACAGAAGACTCTCTGCTTTCATAAGAAAAATACTTCTACTGTAATAATAATGAAAATCACACCCCTGTGAAGTGAGCAGTGCAATGTTGCACTGCTCACTTCACAACATTGCACTGCTCACTTCACATGGGTGTGATTTTTATTATTATTACAGTATTAGTTTTTTTCTTATGAAAGCAGAGAGTCTTCTGTTTCATACGGTATATAGTATGTACATGTCGCTATATGCCTTATTTTGTGAATAATAGTTCTATAGGTCCATGCTTTCTCTAATCAGACCAGTGTGTGTCCAGTGGAAACCTCGTATGAATCTGATCTCAGGTCAGAATGGGCTAAAGTTCTCTCTGAAAAAGAGAATTTTATAAATGAAATGGATTCAATAGTCTAGTATTGACAAACAGTATATGGGATATGTGTATTTTATTTGTTTTCCTCCTAAAATTAGACATTTAGGGCTTTCATTCAGTGTGTAGTATGTATATGATAATTTATTTATGTTTATATCTGCCTGTCATGATAACGTCATGATGATGATGATTCTATGCACATATGTGATCATTGTCTCAGTAAACAAAATCAACAGATCGTTTGATAGCATAACAGTGACTTGAGAGGTTGACATGTCTGGACATGAACCACAGGAGCGACTCAACTCGCAGTGGGGGGGGGGGGGTTCCACGACATGTCTGGACATGAACCACAGGAGCGATAAGCGTAGCCAGGCTGGCTGTGATTTCGACAAAATGACAGACAACACGATGGCTTCCGCAGTTTAGGATTGTATTAGTTATCCATTACAAACGGGTCGATTACGTCCCAGACGCCTTATCACTGCAATTGGCTGGCGAAGGCGCTATGGCGATTATGGTGATCAACTGCCGAGAATCTTTTTTCCGAGAATGAGAGTAGCATTGCAAACTGCAAAACGATCGATCGCAACTCGCAGTGTGGGGGGGGTTCCACGGTGTGATATCTGCTAGCCTAGTATACTGCTTCTTTGTCCAAACATGGCTGACGCGACGGCGAAAAAAAGACAGTTGGTCAGATGTATACTGCTTCTCCTATGGCGGTCCTTCGAGAATACGTCATTCGTTTCGCGTATACCTGTGCGTGAAATGGCGATCGACCGTTGGAGATTATTCTTGGTTTATATACGGGTTTATATTTCCGAGAATGAGGCGGCAGACCGGTGAGTTGTCGTTGGAAAGAATTAGAGAGGGCTGTGTCGAGTGGATCTGTGTGAATGAGTGGGGGGGGGGGAAGAAACTGTAATGCGATGGAGAGATGCCTCGGGAGAAACCATGTAGAAACAGGAGGGGAAGGGTAATCGAGTGTATTCACAAATTTCACACACACTAGAAAATGGGTAGCTCCATTTTAGATCCCCTGATCTGCGTTGGTCTATGCCGTGTGCAGGACGGCGATGCCGCCTCCCCAGTACGTCGTAATGGATACGGCATGCCTGGAATGTGGTTAGACCAGGCCTCTTTTCAGGAGGTGGGGGGCTTTAAACTCCCGGATCTCACAGCGGATCTTTCTGGAGATGATCAGTGTTACATTATGTGTTGTCCGGGCGTCAGAGAAGTTGATGTACAGTATACAGTAAAAACACCAATAAAACGCTTTAGAGCGTGATGCGCAGACGGCGCTCGAGATTAATAAAACGCTTTAGAGCGTTTTGCGCAATCGATGAGTTAATGTGGCCCTCAAGTTAATATTGTAATACTGATATAAGTTATTGATTTCAGCTGCTATAATTCCAAACATGCTTTAATTACTTCAGTCTATATTAGTAGCTTAGTAGTATTTAAATGTTATTGTCTTTTTGTGTGTTTGGATTTAGTTTGTAAAGTGACTAACTAAATGACTATAACTAAATGCATTAAATAAAAAGGTTACATTTCAGGATTCCAATTCAAAAATGAAAAGAATCAGGATTTAAATTCAAATTTGAGCTTGCAGATCGGCTATTTTTGCTACGACAGTAATATGCAATGTGGCCCTCTGGAATGAATGTGGAAATATAGTGGCCCTCTCCATCGTCAAAGTTGCCCACCACTGGTATAGCTATACTGAATAGTATAGCCATACAGCTATACTGGGAAACTTGGAGAGGGCCACTATAGTTCGACACTCACTCCAGAGGGGCACTATAGTTCCACACTCACTCCAGAGGTCCACTATAGTTCCACACTCACTCCAGAGGGGCACTATAGTTCCACACTCACTCCAGAGGTCCACTATAGTTCCACACTCACTCCAGAGGTCCACTATAGTTCCACACTCACTCCAAAGGTCCACTATAGTTCCACACTCACTCCAGAGGTCCACTATAGTTCCACACTCACTCCAGAGGGCCACTATATTTCCACACTCACTCCAGAGGGCCACTATATTTCCACACTCACTCCAGAGGGCCACTATAGTTCCACACTCACTCCAGAGGGCCACTATATTTCCACTCACTCCAGAGGGCCACTATAGTTCCACACTCACTCCAAAGGGCCACTATAGTTCCACACTCACGACAAAGGGCCACTATAGTTCCACACTCACTCCAGAGGGCCACTATAGTTCCACACTGACTCCAGAGGGGCCACAGTAGATCAGCAATTTTTGCTATATTTGAATTGAAAACCTGAATAAGTTTTTGCCATTTTTGAATTGGAATCCTGAAAAGTAACCTTTTTATTGAATTTCAAATGCATTTAGTTATAGTTATGTTAACACATTGATTGCTAACTGTTGAAATTCTACTCAGGATTGCTTGTGCTAAGCGATTAACATTGGACTTTTGAACTTTTTAGGGGCCCACAGCGAGGGGCCTCTTATAGCACATCGCATAAATCAAAAGGAAGCCAAACTAGTCCACTTCAATTTAAAAAAAAAATATGATTCTACCAGCTTCCATTCTGGAGATATTGACCTTTTTCTAAAACCTGCTTTTCACTGCACGCTGCTCTTTTGAAAAAACAGCAGAGATATGGAAGGTTGAAGTTGACAGACAGATATAAAAATGAACACAAATAATATCATATACATACTACACACTGAATGAAAGCCCTGAATGTCTACTTTTAGGAGGAAAACAAATACACATGGTCCCATGTATAGTTTGTCAGTAATTGGCTGTTGAATGCAGCTTGCGCCCACCAGAGAGGATTTCAGAAAATGCATGGACCTGAAGAACCATTATTCACAAAATAAGGCCTATAGCGACATGTACATACTATATACCGTATGAAACAGAAGACTCTCTGCTTTCATAAGAAAAATACTTCTACTGTAATAATGAAAATCACACCCCTGTGAAGTGAGCAGTGCAATGTTGCACAACATTGCACTGCTCACTTCACATGGGTGTGATTTTTGTATATTTGTTTTCCTCCTAAAAGTAGACATTCAGGGCTTTCATTCAGTGTGTAGTATGTATATGATAATAATTTATTTATGTTTATATCTGCCTGTCAATCTCTGTGACTTTAAACCTTTATAACTCGCTATGATAACTTCATGAGGAAATGCTCACTTCACACTTCACAGGGGTGTGATTTTTATTATTATTACAGTATTAGTTTTTTTCTTATGAAAGCAGAGGGTCTTCTGTTTCATACGGTATATAATATGTACATGTCGCTATAGGCCTTATTTTGTGAATAATAGTTGGACCTGAACAACTGCATTCAATAGCCTACTGACAAACTGTACATGGGATCAATATTATGTATTTGTTTTCCTCCTAAAAGTAGACAATTAGGGCTTTCATTCAGTGTGTAGTATGTATATGACAATAATTTATTTATGTTTATTTTTATATCTGCCTTCAGAACGATAGTATAACGGTGAGATGCGTTACTGGATCGGTGAGTTTAGTGGTTGAGGTTGACATGTCTGGACATGTTTGAGGAAAGAAGCACAGGAGAGAGAGATGATCAAATAACTGGCCGCTTTGTTGGACAACGCTATCGCGTCTTCACTTTGTTTGGGCAAAGAAGCACGTATAGTAGAGATCAGCGATGGAAAAGAGCTTTATCCACGGCAGATAAGTAATGACGTATTATCGAGGGACCGCCATGATCAACTAACTGCCTGGGACCGAGGCTACGTTGTCACCAGCCAATGCAGCCATCGCTATCCGTTGTGTGATTGTAGCCTTTTTATTCATTATAATTGCAGTGATAAGACCTATATCACAGCCGGACGTCTCTCTCGATACCGTGGATGTAGCCTACATCCACAATCACACAACGGATAGCGATGATGGCTGCATTGGCTGACGAAGACGTAGGCAGTAAGTTGATCATGGCGGTCCTTCGATAATACGTCATTACTTATCTGCCGTGGATAAAGCTCTTTTCCATCGCTGATCTCTACTATACGAGCTAATTTGCCCAAACAAAGTGAAGACGCGATGGCGATGCACACAACGGATAGCGATGGCTGGTGAAGACTGAAGACGTAGCCAGGCAGTTAGTTGATCATGGCGTGTGCCGTGTGCGTGTTGAAAACGTTATGAAATGGCGATCGTTGAAGATTATTCTTGGTTTATATACTGGCAGAGGGCAAATCGACACGACTGCGTTATATCTTTTTCCGAGAATGAGAGAGCGGTGCAAGGCGATTGCAAGGCGCAGTGTGGCCTGGGGCCAGTGGGGGGGGAACTCAAACTGCAATGCGATCCGGGCAGAAGAGACTCCCCCCACAAAGATTCCTCGGGAGAAACCATGTAGAAACAGGAGGGGAGGGGGAATCGAGTGTATTCACAGACACTAGACTACTACTAGAGTATGGGTAACTCCATTTTAGATCCCCTGATCTGCGTTGGTCTATGCCGTGTGCAGGAAGGCGAGGCCGCCTCCCCAGTACGTCGTAATGGATACGGCATGCCTGGAATGTGGTTAGACCAGGCCTCTTTTCAGGAGGTGGGGGGCTTTTAAACTCCCGGATCTCATACCGGATCTTTCTGGAGATGATCGGTGTTACATTATGTGTTGTCCGGGCGTCAGAGAAGTTGATGTACAGTATACAGTAAAAACACCAATAAAACGCTTTGCGCAGACGGCGCTCGAGATTAATAAAACGCTTTAGAGCGTTTTGCGCAATCGATGTGTTAACTGTATGAACTGTTAATATAACTACATTGGACACAAAAAGACAACAACATTGTAACTAGTCATGAAGTAATTAAAGCGGGTTTGGAATTGTAACAGCAGCTGAAATCAATACTATATCAGTATTCTGATATTAACATGCGGGCCACATTAAGTGAAGGTGGGGGACGCACGTGGCCCCCGGGCCACCAGTTGCCCACCCCTGATATAGCTATACAGTGGTAGTATTAGTCATAATACACATCTAGCCTGGAATCCAGACTGATTACTGTTCCCTACTCAGTCTGGCCAGGGTCCTATTTTGACTCGAATTTTAATTAAGGAAAGTCAGTCAAGTTTTACATTGGAAGACACTAAAGTTACAATGTAAGGACTTTTAATTCCTCTAATGAAAACAAATAAAACCGTTACTGCATCAAAAGTAATCAACAATATAACAAGAATCCAACATGGGGTCAAATTGTAAAATATTACCAAAGAATGATGCAAAAAAAAGTGTGAAAATCTACAAGACCACAAGAACGCAACGAGGCGCTGTGAGCTTGTAGGGCTATTTTCACAAAAAGTATCTGTAACCAAATACAATTGAATGCCTCAACTGTGTTACATGGTGAGTTGAGGACTTTGTGGTGGCGGTGTGTTACATGGTGAGTTGAGGACTTTGTGGTGGCGGTGTGTTACATGGTGAGTTGAGGACTTTGCGGTGGCGGTGTGTTACATGGTGAGTTGAGGACTTTGTGGTGGCGGTGTGTTACATGGTGAGTTGAGGACTTTGTGGTGGCGGTGTGTTACATGGTGAGTTGCGCTGGCACGCCGCGCACCAAACATGGAAGATCTGCAAGCTCATAACACACTTGGAGCTTGTACAAACAGGGGGAGGGATTGGGGGGGTAGCAGAACACAGCACAGAACAGCACTGATCGACAGTAACAGTAAAAGGAGACAGGTGGTGATTATGTGATCAACAGTAACCGTAAAAGGAGACAGGTGGTGATTATGTGATCGACAGTAACAGTAAAAGGAGACAGGTGGTGATTATGTGATCGACAGTAACAGTAAAAGGAGACAGGTGGTGATTATGTGATCGACAGTAACAGTAAAAGGAGACAGGTGGTGATTATGTGATCGACAGTAACAGTAAAAGGAGACAGGTGGTGATTATGTGATCGACGGTAACAGTAAAAGGAGACAGGTGGTGATTATGTGATCAACAGTAACAGTAAAAGGAGACAGGTGGTGATTATGTGATCGACAGTAAAAGGAGACAGGTGGTGATTATGTGATCAACAGTAACAGTAAAAGGAGACAGGTGGTGATCATGTGATCGACAGTAACAGTAAAAGGAGACAGGTGGTGATCATGTGATCGACAGTAACAGTAAAAGGAGACAGGTGGTGATTATGTGATACAGTAAAAGGAGACAGGTGGTGATTATGTGATACAGTAAAAGGAGACAGGTGGTGATTATGTGATACAGTAAAAGGAGACAGGTGGTGATTATGTGATACAGTAAAAGGAGACAGGTGGTGATTATGTGATCGACAGTAAAAGGAGACAGATGGTGATTATGTGATCGACAGTAAAAGGAGAAGGGTGGTGATTATGTGATCGACAGTAACTGTAGAAAACCCCTCCACTCTCCGGCTGAGTGGGGGGTGGAACCGGAGCTGATCACCTCATTCCTCCTCTAGTGGTGGGTGGGGCTATACTGAATACTAGTTGGGCACACCTGTGGCTGGCATATAAAGTCCCAGGTGTAACCCTCACAGAAAACATAGTACATGAACCGTACTGTACTGTACATTATGTGTCGCATGTCGTTATAGGTGAGCCGTACTGTACTGTAGAGAGCACAGGTCGGGGAACTGCTTAAGGGGCCTTGAGCCCCCGCGGGCCGGGCAAAGACTGGTTGTATGCGGCACAGGAAATTGTCTGACTACGCTGCTTCCCGTAAGGGATGGCAACGAAGGTCAAATAATTTAGGCACAAGAAGTTTGAGGTGACCTCATGGGTAGGAGGACACCTCCGACAGGCAGGGGTTATCTTAGCATACCCCACAAACTCCTGGGGACAGACTCCAAGAACCGTAGCTGAGGAGATCCGCGAGTAGGGCCCGGCGCGCGTCCAGAGTCGCCGCCAACCACCGCCGCCCGACCCGCACGGCTCGACAGCCCTCATGGGGCGGACAACAGCCGCGCGCACGCCGGCCACCGCCGCGCCCGCGAGGGACACTGATCGACAGTAACAGTAAAAGGAGACAGGTGGTGATTATGTGATCGACAGTAACAGTAAAAGGAGACTGTCATTATGTGATTGACAGT
Source organism: Protomyctophum parallelum (assembly GCF_964188405.1). Taxonomy (NCBI): domain Eukaryota; kingdom Metazoa; phylum Chordata; class Actinopteri; order Myctophiformes; family Myctophidae; genus Protomyctophum; species Protomyctophum parallelum. Next base: position 10,730,333 of record NC_139710.1, read on the forward strand.
AAAAGGAGACAGGTGGTGATTATGTGATCGACATTAACAGTAAAAGGAGACAGGTGGTGATTGTGTGATCGACAGTAAAAGGAGACAGGTGGTGATTATGTGATCGACATTAACAGTAAAAGGAGACAGTTTGTGATCATGTGATCGACAGTAAAAGGAGACAGGTGGTGATTATGTGATCGACAGTAAAAGGAGACAGGTGGTGATTATGTGATCGACAGTAACTGTAGAAAACCCCACCACTCTCCGGCTGAGAGTGGGGTGGAACCGGAGCTGATCACCTCATTCCTCCTCTAGTGGTGGGTGGGACTATACTGAATAGTAGTTGGGCACACCTGTGGCTGGCCTATAAAGGCCCAGGTGTAACCCTCAGAGAAAACATTTGGTCTCATTTGGTATAGAAATGTTGAATGGGAGAAGAGGTAGAAACCTGATTCTGTCCACCTTGATGCGTTAATATAATTCACCCATAATCACTCCATGTCACCCTCAATAAATATATGTGAAACCACAAGCCGACTATGGTCCTGCATGGTGCTCCAATAGGCACACTGGTGTAAGGGTGATATAGCCTACAACCAGCAAACCCCTTCGTACAGTATACAATTCTTTCTTGGTCCTTCGAGCACGGATCACCCTGCCATCAGAGATGGACCCGAGTCCCCCTCCCCAGCTCGCGCCACCATCGGCGCAGCAGCGACCATGGGCCCCAGCCCCCCAGCAGACATGGCCCCCAGCTCCCCAACAGCAGCCATGGCCCCCAGCACCCCAGCCGTACTGTACTGTACATTATGTGTCGCATGTCGTTATAGGTGAACCGTACTGTACTGTACATTATGTGTCGCATGTCGTTATAGGTGAACCGTACTGTACATTATGTGTCGCATGTCGTTATAGGTGAAACGTACTGTACTGTACATTATGTGTCGCATGTCGTTATAGGTGAACCGTACTGTACTGTACATTATGTCGTTATAGGTGAACCGTACTGTACTGTACATTATGTGTCGCATGTCGTTATAGGTGAACCGTACTGTACTGTACATTATGTGTCGCATGTCGTTATAGGTGAACCGTACTGTACTGTACATTATGTGTCGCATGTCGTTATAGGTGAGCTGTACTGTACTGTACATTATGTGTCGCATGTCGTTATAGGTGAGCCATACTGTACTGTACATTATGTGTCGCATGTCGTTATAGGTGAACCGTACTGTACTGTACATTATGTGTCGCATGTCGTTATAGGTGAGCCGTACTGTACTGTACATTATGTGTCGCATGTCGTTATAGGTGAACCGTACTGTACATTATGTGTCGCATGTCGTTATAGGTGAGCCGTACTGTACTGTACATTATGTGTCGCATGTCGTTATAGGTGAGCCGTACTGTACTGTACTGTACATTATGTGTCGCATGTCGTTATAGGTGAGCCGTACTGTACTGTACTGTACATTATGTGTCGCATGTCGTTATGTTGTCCAGCATTAACAGCATATCGCGGAACAGAGTAAACCTCTGTGTTTATCTAAACGGTCGTAATTGAGACAAACATTCTGTGACTACTAGAAAAGAAAGGAAAAACAAAACATCACGGGCAAGGGGTGGATTATTTGTGACCAGATTTGACTGAGAGCCTGCCATCGCACAACCTCCAGCTTTTCACCAGAGGAGAAAAGATCCTTTTTTTATCCAAAATGAGTTAATAGCACAGACACTCTTCACAAACTGGAGCATGTATGAAATAAGTGTCAGAGCTGAAATCTACATGTAAATAAATACAAAATAAATGCTTAAACATGTAGCTAGGTGTAAAGTTTGAGAACACAGAAGTGAACCTTTCAAGCCTGCTTTCTCAACTCTGCAAGACATTACTCTATAAGCCATATCTCTAAAACTGGTGGGTCAAACTGAACAACCAATATGTCACGAAAATTTGGCCACATTTATGCAATCACTGTGGCAGTAAATGAGGTAATGGGTATGAATGGCCTGTCTTGGTTTAAAGCCCACTCACCACGACAAGGTGCAGGCCGAGAGTGGGGGGGAGGGGGGTGGGGGGATGGGGACAGAACACAGCACACAACACAATATTAAAGTCAATATGAAGCATAATGATAATATCACAATCAACATGAAACGCATAATTTACAGTAAGCAAGAACAACAACTTGCTAATAATGAGCATTTTTCTTTTCTTTTGTTCTCTTTCTCTAGCCTATAGGTTGACGCTATATATTAAGTGACAGATCACATACTACTTCAACAGAAGATGATGCTACAGTTGTATTAAATAGAAATTTCACGAAATACCTTTCGTTTATGGGTAGGTTTCCTTCAAAACCTAGATGCAGAACATTATTTTATGTGCTCCCAGGACAGAAAATTCTAGACTTTTGCTGTCCTGGGCTCTTAGGGATGACGTAGGAAGCTACGCCCACGCCGTATAAAGCGTAGTCCCTCATTCGGAACTTTTCTTCTGCTATAGAGAACAGAAGGGCGTTCCACGAAAGGTATTTCGTTCAATGTATTTATACAACCGTGGTTACTAAAGTAACCTTTAACGTTGTATTAAATAGAAATTTCACGAAATACCTTTCGTTTATGGGACTTTATGAACTCCCGTGACCTGAACTTCCAGTTCGTAAGTCTTTTGGGAGGGACTCGGACCCTTTTGTTTCCAGAACCTAGTCCTTGTGGAGAACAGGAGGCAGCGCTATGCTGCCCTGATTTTCTACTGAGCCGCTGCCCCCAGCTAGCGAAGGTGCTGCCACATCTAGGTTATAGTATGTGGAGAAAGTCGAGGGTGTAGACCAGCTTGCTGCTGTGCAGACTTCCTGAATAGAGACACCCTTGTAGAGTGCCCAGGAAGCTGCCACGCCTCTCGTGGAGTGGGCCCTCAGGGCTTGAGGGGAATCCACGCCTTGGCTAGTGTAGGCCAGACGGATGGCTTCCACTATCCAGTTGGAGATAGTGACCTTCGTGACAGGCTTTCCTTTGGTCCTGGCACCCCAGGACACGAAGAGTTGGCTTCCTTGTCTGAAGGGAGCCAGTCTATCCACGTATATGCGTAAGTCTCTGACTGGGCAGAGGCAGTTAAGCCTCATGTCATGAGGCGAACGGCGGGGGGTGGAATGCCTGTAGGTTCACTGGCACACACAGAGCATTTTTGGGAATGAAGGCGGGTTTGCTTTTAGGGTGACCTTGGTCGAACCATCATGAACCTCATGCAGTCTGGAGAGATCGAGAGCGCATGTTAGGTCGCTGACCCTTTTTGCCGTCGTGAGGGCGATCAGGAGAGCCACCTTCAAGGTTGGGAGCTTGAGGCTCACGGTTTGTAGTGGTTCAAAAGGTGCTGTAGCCAGAGCCTTTAGAACCAGGGACAAATCCCACGAGGGGACAAGGGATCTGCATGTCCTATGTTCCCTGTGTACACCCTTCATGAACTGTTTTACCAGCGGGTGCTTCCACACCGTCTGGTTAACAAGGCCCGGGTGGCAGGCGGAAATTGCTGCCAGGTGGACCTTGACTGAGGAGAGGCCTAGACCGTTGTCTAGGAGCTCCTGTAGAAATGTCAGGACGTCGATCACTGAGGCCTGGTAGGGGACAACTTGGTCTGGTCTTCGTGACGCTCGAAAACGCGCCAGGCTGTGTCGTAACGGTCCCTTGTTGACTGGCTTTCTGAATCATTTCGATGACGATCGGAGGTAGGCCAACGGAGGTCAACATCACCCTTTGACGGGCCAGACGTCTAGGTCCTGGGGGTGAGGGTGAAAGATCTCCCCTCTCGCTTGGGAGAGGAGATCCGCTCGAAGAGGAATTTTCCACGGCTGGTCGTAGAGGAGAGGGGTTATTTCCGACCTCCAGACCCCCAGGACGGGGCTATTAGGAGCACCGTCAGACCCCGAGTCCTCACTCTGTCCAGAGTGGGGCTGATGAGGGATAGCGGGGTAAAGGCGTAGAGAAGGGTTTTGGGCCATCGGTGTGACAGAGCGTCTAGCCCCGATGTTGATAGTCCCGTGATTGCGAAGAAGAGGGGACACTTCGTGTTCTCCTCTGTGGCAAAGAGATCCACCCTGGGTTTCCCAAACCTGCTCCAGACCTGGGACGCTGCATGAGGATGTAGCGACCAGTCTGCGTAGCGGAGAGGTCCTCTGGACAGCAGGTCTGCCCCTGTGTTCAGAAGACCTGGGACATGACGCGCTACTATGGAGAGAAGGCGTGTGTTGCGCCACAGGATTAGTTTCCGAGCCAGTTGATGAAGACGAGGGGACCTGAGTCCGCCTTGTCTGTTGATGTAGCACATGGCCGTGGTGTTGTCTGTCCTGACTAGGACGTGGCAACCCCGGATGCGCTGCTCGAAGTGTCTCAGGGAGTTAGACCGCCATAAGCTCCAAGTAATTTATGTGAAGGGCACGTAGTGGCCCCAACCATAAACCTCTGGCTGTGAATCCTTCCAGCGTGGCTCCCCAGCCTGTCATGCTGGCATCTGTGGTGACGACTTTCCTGATCAGAGGCTTTCCCATGGGGACGCCCTCTGAGAGGGTTTTTCTGTCTGACCACCATTGAAGGGCTAGTATGCATTGTGACGTCACTGTTACCTTCTGGTGGCGACGGTGCATTGGTACATGTAGAGAGCCTATCCATTGTTGGAAAGGTCTCATATGTAGTCTTGCTAGGCGGATTAGATAGACCACCAAGGCCATTAACCCTGCCATTCGGAGGCATGCATGAAAGGGAATCGAGGGTCCCCTTTTGAATGATGCCACGCACTGCAGTGTTGCGTCTATTCTCTCTTGGCTCAGGCGGGCCGTGTAAGAGAGTACACTTCGAGTCGCAGCTTTTTCAAGTGACGGTTCAGCATTGAACCGTCATTTGCGATTCAAAATGTTGACACCACCACTCCTCCTGCGCCTAATCCGCGAGGGGGATTGGTTTACGTCAATAGACCTGCAAGATGCATACTTCCACATTCCGATTTACCACCCAAACAGAAGATTTCTGCGCTTTGGGTTCAAAGGAAAAGTGTACGAATACACAGTCCTTCCCTTCGGAGTCCGAGAGTATTCATAAAATGCACCGCGGCAGCTATTGCTCCCCTGCGACAGCAAGGAATCCTTCTCGCAACATATGTGGACGACTGGATCCTACTTGCAAACTCTCCGCGAGAAGCACTGTTGCACACACATCGCGTGCTCAGCCACTCTCGCCTCGCTCGGTTTTTAATAAACCACGAGAAGAGCATGCTCATGCCGACGCAGTCAATAGACTTCATAGGCATAACACTTAACTCAATCTCTCTATGCAGACTGGTCGCTACATCCTCATGCAGCGTCCCAGGTCTGGAGCAGGTTTGGGAAATCCAAGGTGGATCTCTTTGCCACAGAGGAGAACACGAAGTGTCCCCTCTTCTTCGCAATCACGGGATCTTCAACATCGGGGCTAGACGCTCTGTCACACCGATGGCCCAAAACCCTTCTCTACGCCTTTACCCCGCTATCCCTCATCAGCCCCACTCTGGACAGAGTGAGGACTCAGGGTCTGACGGTGCTCCTAATAGCCCCGTCCTGGGGGTCTGGAGGTCGGAAATAACCCCTCTCCTCTACGACCAGCCGTGGGAAATTCCTCTTCGAGCGGATCTCCTCTCCCAAGCGAGAGGGGAGATATTTCACCCTCACCCCCAGGACCTAGACACCTGGCCCGTCAAAGGGTGATGTTGACCTCCGTGGGCCTACCTCCGATCGTCATCGAAACGATTCAGAAAGCCAGTCAACAAGGGACCGTTACGACACAGCCTGGCGCGTTTTCGAGCGTCACGAAGACCAGACCAAGTTGTCCCCTACCAGGCCTCAGTGATCGACGTCCTGACATTTCTACAGGAGCTCCTAGACAACGGTCTAGGCCTCTCCTCAGTCAAGGTCCACCTGGCAGCAATTTCCGCCTGCCACCCGGGCCTTGTTAACCAGACGGTGTGGAAGCACCCGCTGGTAAAACAGTTCATGAAGGGTGTACACAGGGAACATAGGACATGCAGATCCCTTGTTCCCTCGTGGGATTTGTCCCTGGTTCTAAAGGCTCTGGCTACAGCACCTTTTGAACCACTACAAACCGTGAGCCTCAAGCTCCTAACCTTGAAGGTGGCTCTCCTGATCGCCCTCACGACGGCAAAAAGGGTCAGCGACCTAACATGCGCTCTCGATCTCTCCAGACTGCATGAGGTTCAATGATGGTTCGACCAAGGTCACCCTAAAAGCAAACCCGCCTTCATTCCCAAAAATGCTCTGTGTGTGCCAGTGAACCTACAGGCATTCCACCCCCCGCCGTTCGCCTCATGACATGAGGCTTAACTGCCTCTGCCCAGTCAGAGCCTTACGCATATACGTGGATAGACTGGCTCCCTTCAGACAAGGAAGCCAACTCTTCGTGTCCTGGGGTGCCAGGACCAAAGGAAAGCCTGTCACGAAGGTCACTATCTCCAACTGGATAGTGGAAGCCATCCGTCTGGCCTACACTAGCCAAGGCGTGGATTCCCCTCAAGCCCTGAGGGCCCACTCCACGAGAGGCGTGGCAGCTTCCTGGGCACTCTACAAGGGTGTCTCTATTCAGGAAGTCTGCACAGCAGCAAGCTGGTCTACACCCTCGACTTTCTCCACATACTATAACCTAGATGTGGCAGCACCTTCGCTAGCTGGGGGCAGCGGCTCAGTAGAAAATCAGGGCAGCATAGCGCTGCCTCCTGTTCTCCACAAGGACTAGGTTCTGGAAACAAAAGGGTCCGAGTCCCTCCCAAAAGACTTACGAACTGGAAGTTCAGGTCACGGGAGTTCATAAAGTCCCATAAACGAAAGGTATTTCGTGAAATTTCTATTTAATACAACGTTAAAGGTTACTTTAGTAACCACGGTTGTATAAATACATTGAACGAAATACCTTTCGTGGAACGCCCTTCTGTTCTCTATAGCAGAAGAAAAGTTCCGAATGAGGGATGACGTAGCCACGTCCGCTTTATACGGCGTGGGCGTAGCTTCCTACGTCATCCCTAAGAGCCCAGGACAGCAAAAGTCTAGAATTTTCTGTCCTGGGAGCACATAAAATAATGTTCTGCATCTAGGTTTTGAAGGAAACCTACCCATAAACGAAAGGTATTTCGTGAAATTTCTATTTAATACAACTGTAGCATCATCTTCTGTTGAAGTAGTATGTGATCTGTCACTTAATATATAGCGTCAACCTATAGGCTAGAGAAAGAGAACAAAACAAAAGAAAAATGCTCATCATTAGCAAGTTGTTCTTGCTTACTGTAAATTGGCTGGATTAAGGGCATCTGTTAAATGCCTAAATTGCAAATTGTTGATAAAATAATAAAAATACACACACCTTGCTGTGTATATATTTAATATTATTTCATCAAAAATGTACAATTTAGGCATTTAGAAGATGCCCCTAATCAATATAGTATAGGTAATATAGTTACCTTGCCATGATGGGACTCCAATGAATGATGGGAAATGAAATGCATTAAGGTCCACACCACTACAACGTCCTAATAGCTATGTAGGGTAATACGGTACAGAGCTGCACTAATTCATATGTTAATTTGGGTCACTAGAAGAGTGACACAAATTCAACGTTTGCCACCTGAAAAGTACTACGAAAAGAGGTTAACGTTTGCCACCTGAAAAGTACTACGAAAAGAGGTTAATCAAACAGAAACGACAACATTTGGCCAACCTGGCGGGAAGGAAAGTACAAGATAGGGAAAACATTTGGCCAACCTGGCGGGAAGGAAACAACCTTGGGAAGGAAACAAGATATTCAACAGTTGGTACTTTGAAGAGATGTGAAGAGATGAAACCTGAAAACCTGAAACCTGAAACTAGAGAAGAGAGAAACTAGACTAAAGACCTTGGTACGGGAGGCCGGGTATCAGAGCACAATGGACGGGGGTCGCACGAGGGACCGCTGGGTACGACCCGGTTCCTGCACCACCCAGTTCCTGCACGACCCGCCTGCCCATTATGCCCGATTATCCCAGATTCAACCCATACCCCGGGGAGAACTACACTATAACTGATGTAGATCCAGCGTCGTTCAGCTCGTAGATTTAATGTTGTCAACGTCGGGCCCCAAATTCAACATGCTCGTAGATTACACGTCGCGTCGGGCCAATCAAAAACAGATTCAACACACACGGCAAACACATGCGCGCACACACAGACAGACAAACCCCCCCCCCCCCCCCCCGCACACACACACACACACACACACACGCCCCCCCCACACACACCCTTAGGCCCATCACAATTACTACATAATAAGTATTTGTGATAATCGCAATACTTTTGGGATAATAGTCATAATCGCTCCCATGTTAGAAAGTAGTGGAAGTAGCAGATCTAGGAGCTCAAAACTGTTTTGATCTCATAGATCTGCTACTTTCACAATTCATGTATTTTTTTTTGTAATGTAAATAATTTATTAATACTTGTGACGGGCCTAATGTACCTCAATGTACCCAGGCTCCAGGGGTACATTTGGGGATTCCAGACAACATAGCGCGCCCACTATCGTTGCCCGGGCGAGGAGACCCTCGACGTCCCAAGATCACTGTCCTGGCGGGGAGACCCTCAATCCAGCCCCCGGTGTTCCCAAGGAGCATTCCAGACATCAAGGGCAGCAGGCATCATATCCTTTAAAAAATAAAAAATATATAAAGAAAAAGTGTTAGAAATGACTCCCCATGTCCCCCATATATGGGGACCAGGTTGGCGGAGGGTGTGTAGAGCCCAGGATCACATTCAATAATTGACACAGGGGTGAAAAATGAGTTACAAAATCGTGGGATAAAAAGATTATATAAAAGAAAAAAAGACACACCCGTCGACCACCAGCCTACTTGAGAACGATGCAACTTTGGAACCCAATAATAACCGTTGTCAACTTGTCATAGCACCCGTTTTAACTAGAGATGCAACGATACTGATTTTTCAATTCCGATCCGATCCGATATATTAATTTTGAAATTTCCCGATATCCGATATTTGCTGTAGGCTACATAGCAACAAAAAAATTCAAAGAGGGGATGTTTATGGTTAAGTGTTTAACCTGTAAAAATAAGAATATGAACCGTTTAACCTGTAAACCTTAAGGGAATGGCAACCTGTTAATTAATACTATGGATTATTATGTGCAAAGGTACATTTTTACCCCTAAAGTGATGCCTGCATGTAACCTGTTAATTCATTCTATGGTTTATTAATAATAATAATAATAATAATAATAGTAATTATTATTATTCCTATATACACGTGGTACCTTTTTACCCCTAATGCGATGCCGGGAAGCAGCTGCGCTATCATGAGACAAAAGCCTTGAGCCTTACCGACAGAACTCGGGGAGAAAAAAAGATACCTCAGGACGTTTGTTTTGGCACTGGTGTTGTGTTAATGCTACTTTAGTTTGCAAACTCTGTCTTTGTCTTAAGAATTGCACTACACTTACAATCTGAATCAGTGTTTGAGCTTCTGACAACAATGTCATGGTTTGATAACTGAGCCAATTATATAAAGACGGATTTAACCACGACGACGACGCACGCTTATTATTCATCATCATCATCGTCACAGCAGCATTTTTTTCAATGGCAATAATAAAGTTACAAAGATTGAATCACATAGCGCTAAACAGCACGTGTGTGCAGTAAATGTATAGCAGATCCCCTCCAAAAAACGCTACCAGAGCATCAAATCTTGTACCACCCGTCTCAGTAACAGTTTTTACCCCCAGGCAGTCAGGCTGCTGAACAGCTGACCTTGAACTGTATTGCACTTCACTTGCACTTTTCTTTTCCTGTTTTTGTCTTTTCTTGCACTATAGATGTTTGTTTATGTCCTGTGTATGTAAGACTGAGAGTGCTCTGAGAAAAATAAATTTCATTGTATGTATACTCTGTATCTATACAAATGACAAATAAACCTGAACCTGAAGAATGGATTACAAGAGCAATCTCATCAACAATGTCAGAACGCAGCTAGATGATCAGGCTCCACCACACAACTGAACTGCGAAAGCACTTGACTGATCCGTGCGACGACGGGTAAACGTTATACTTTTAATACTGTTAAGTCTAAGTGATTCCATTCTCTTGCATATTGTGGGGCTTTTTTCTATAGTCTGTTTGCAGTCTGTACATACTGGAGGTTGGATTCGCTCACTGCACTGTCTGTGCAGGACGGACTGTAAACATTAAACACGTGTCCCCCTCCTGTATCGGAGCGTGTATCGGTGGCATCAAATCCGATCTCCGATACATTAATTAAGCTGGATCGGAGGCCGATACCGATATAATATCGGATCGGTTGCATCTCTAGTTTTAACTGTCTGTCTGTGTCCCTTTCTGTATGTGAAGAGTGCAAACAGACTGAGAAGTGGACTGGTTAAGTAATCAATTGGCAGGTGTGGGGTGCCATGGCAATCAATTGGCTGAGGCAGAGGCTGGAAATTGCACAAGTGAGGGGATTTAGGCTGATTAGGCCCACTGGCAGAGCCTGACCAGGTGTGCTATGACAAGTTGAAAATAGCCAATCTACAATCTCACAACAGCTCGCAGTGCAAGGTATTGCCACTGCAATGCTGTAGCTACAAAAAATACAATCTTTCTAACAGCAATGATGAATACTATTTAAAAGTATTTATAAGCAGTGTTGGAATAAATACTCTCATTTCTGACTTGAAGGACAACTTTCTTTCTTTTCAACCAAGGTTCATGTTTTAGGTTGTGATTAGAGAAAGTAGAAGATTAGTGTTCATTTGTTTATTTTCATTTGCTGCTTTCTTTCGTTTTAGCGATTTTAGCTATTTTTGAAAGGGGGCGGGGGCATTCGAATATGGGGCTAATAACATTTTTTTACAAAATGTTATGACGATTTCTTTAATAATATTTACTATAGCCCTACTAGACCACAGGAAATTACATCTGGCCACAGAAGATCACAGGATCAACTGAATGTGAAGGAGGAAACTGGGGGGATGCCATACTGTGTCATAGGCTCAATATGTCAGTTTGTCACCTCACCCTTGACATTCAACAGATCCTGTGATCTTTTGTGGCTAGATGTAATTTTATGGAGTCTAGTAGGACTGTAGTAAAAAATAAAAAAATCGCTATAACATTTTGTAAAAAAAACAAAACATATTTAGCCCCATGTTCGAATGTGAGCTTGTAGATCGGCTACTTTTTATTTATACAGGACTGAAGTGGTTAATGCATGTTTTGTAATAAATATATATTTTTAAAGTAGCTAGTAACTAATGTTTTCAAATAAATGTAGTGGAGGTAAAATTATAATATTTGGATCCGAGATGTAACGTAGGGAGGATGAACCCTTGACAGTCAAACGAGCCAATGAAATAAACTAATATAGTGACATCATGATCACACATTTATCATACTACAGCTGTGGGTGCGGCTTCAGTTCAGGTGGATCACCACCCATCAGGCAAACCAGGCATACTTAATGAACTGATGGGCGTGCCGGCCGTGCCCACATAAAAACAACATTTTAACAAATACTGTACAAGTTATACCTCCTTATATAACAATAAGACCTGATGATCATGTTTTATGGTGGACAAAAAAAATCACGGCACTCCATCTTTAAGGAATGACCGAAGTACTCAAACTTAAAAAATTACAGTGTTAAGCGTTCGCTTAACACTGTAATAAAATAACATTGTAATAACACACTCACCGGTCTGCCGGGTCCAAAGACCGGGGAGAGGCAGGGAGCCAAATCTGTACCTCTCCCCCACCGCCGTTCTGAGGAGGGTTCCAGACAAGGGCAGCAGGCATCATTTTCCTTTAAAAATAAACAAAAAAAAGGATTAGACCCGAGGACAAATCTACAAATGCCTTCTAAATCCTGACAGTTTACTGAAAATCCTCATGTTTCTTTGTGTGTGTTTCTATGTCAGTGGTTTTCAAACACATGTCAAGGACGCCCAAAAATATGAAATTGACGGCCGACCCCCATCTGAAAATATGCTGTTCCAGGGACCTCCCCAGAAGCAAAGATTTGAGTTAAAAACGTTCGCAATGAGAGAATATATTAAAAGATTTCTGCCACATTTTCACAAATTTTCAAAAATAGCTATAGCTATAGCAACACTATGAGCTTGTAGATCTGCTATTTTTCAATAGTTAAAGTATAACATATTGCTTAACACCAAAAAATCACACCTGTGTGTGAAGTGAGGGGCACTCATCATTGTACATCATCATCAAGAATGGTGGTCCCCAATGGTCCCTATGTAATTAATGTTTAATTTACATCATATTTGGCGGAAATTTGACCTAATTTCTCCTTTCATTGTCAATGAAATGAGACAAAAGCTGTATAAAAAAAACTTGTGTGAAGTGAGGGGTGTCATCATGACATAACGTATGTCGATTTGAAAAGACACACGACGTAAATTCAACATTCATTGTCAATTGGAGCCGAATATAGGAGGGACTAACGCCCCTTGAAAATAAACCAAACCAAAGCCTTTGAAATTACTTCGGACAAAAATTGAGCATATCTTCGGCGTCCAGAAAAATGTGACATTACTCCTTTAAAGCAGGGGTATACCATTCTGGCATGATAGTTACACACGTTTGGACGGTTGTAATATAGGAAAAACATAATAAAAGAATATATATTTTACTTGGAGTATTTCAATTTCCAGTAATTTTACCACTACATATCAGAGGCAAATATTGTACTTTTACTCCACTACGTTAATTTGAAATATTTCGTTACTATATGTTAGTTTGTACATTAAGATCGGTGGTTTAACCCTTTTCAAATCAAGGCCCATTATTTATTGGGCATTTGAGCCACGGAACCACCATTTGACGACATTTAGCCTCTCAGACCCATTTGAGCCACGGACCACCATTTGATGACATTTAGCCTCTCAGACCCATTTGAGCCACGGACCACCATTTGAAGACATTTAGCCTCTCAGACCCATTTGAGCCACGGACCACCATTTGATGACATTTAGCCTCTCAGACCCATTTGAGCCACGGACCACCATTTGAAGACATTTAGCCTCTCAGACCCATTTGAGCCACCATTTGATGACGTTTAGCCTCTCAGACCCATTTGAGCCACGGACCACCATTTGAAGACATTTAGCCTCTCAGACCCATTTGAGCCACCATTTGATGACATTTAGCCTCTCAGACCCAAAACTAAAGAATATGTTGGTGTCGTTGGATAAGATCTTTTCCACCATTCCATGCTGTATTGATGTTGGTACCATTATAGGAGAGATAGCAGGCAGATGTTGATCAAAATAACAATTCTACATTCTCTAATTGTGTAGACTTCTTGTAAATTAAGTAATGCAGATTTTTAACAATAATTTAACTCTTGAGCGTAAAATGAAACCAAATATTTGGTTTCATTTAACGCTCAAGAGTTAAAGATCTATAGAGCGTCGCAGTCCCGCTCCATCGAGAGACCCGGAAAATAATTCTGCGTTCATTTCGTCATAGACTTTTCAAAAAGTATTTATTTAAAGACGTTTACACCGCAGACAAAGCCAACTGGAGTTGTGACAAATCATGACAATAAACACAATGTTCTGGGATGATCAAATAATTAGAAAGAAATTACAAATTATCTGATCGGCCCAAAACATTGTGTTTGTCATGATTTGTGACAACTCAAGTTGGCTTTGTCCGCAGCGTAAACATCTTTAAATAAATACTTTTTGAAAAGTCTATGAGGAAAATTAACGGGGAATTATTTTATCAATTAACTTGTGTAACTTGTCACCCTTTTTGCAGGTGATTATTTTTCTAAGTGCTGGAGTTTGGAAGTGCTCGTTAGATATCACTCAACTTCCCTGTGTACCATCTGTTTTTAATTAGCACATAATGCAAGAGGCAGCAGGACATTGCTTTACTGAAAACGAGTGCTTCCAAACTCTGGAAAAAAAAACATGGCTGTGGTCTGCAAAAGGTAAATAGGAGTGGTTGCACCACTCAAAGACAAAACACCATACAGATATGAACATGAACACCCCTCTACAGTGCTTTGGCACCTTCCCAATCAACAGGATTGCCAACAACACTGCATATGAGACAGGCAGGTGACCCACACATAATTTAGCTTCCCCACAGTGTCAATAAATTAACACATTATAAACCATTTTAGTTCTCTTGTGTGTTGTTACTTAAACATGGTCTATATGTTATACACAAGGAAACATGTGCAACACAACATGACTTAACATTCACTTCCAATCAAGCAGCTGGTGATGTCAATTAGTCATTTTGACTCGCACACACACACACACACACACACACACACACACACACACACACACACACACACACACACACACACACACACACACACACACACACACACACACACACACACACACACACACACACACACACACACACACACACACACACACACACACACACACACACACACACACACACACACACACACACACACACACACACACACACACACACACACACACACACACACACACACACACACACACACACACACACACACACACACACACACACACACACACACACACACCCTGGACTACATGTTGGCTCAGTAAGACAGCCCTCCCTCTATCCAAAAGGAGGAGCAGTGCACCAAAGCATTACGGGAATGTTAGTCCAGGAAGGACTCAAATCTAAAACCACATATTACACACATAAAGACCCCCAGGAAAGTGTTCTAAATCTTCTAATCGTCATTAACATATATTGCAAAAAGTGTCCCTTTAATATTCACCAAAACCAGAGCAGAACTCCCACCACGGGACTCGGGCAATTAATCAATAAAGTTTCAACCACTATTAATGGCAAGTATTTCATACAGCTTAAGTTAAAACATTGTGAACTATTCCGTTTAAGCTAAAGTATCAATGCTTCCATGTCGAAATATGTCTGCTGTACTGTACTGTACTGTACTGTACAGTACTGTACAAGCTCTCCTCCGTGGCCTGTGTGTTAGGCTGTGCAACAATGACACATGGTGAACAAATGCTATAACGACCCAGGGACCCAGGGGCACAGCCACACAGAGCTGTCTACAGGAGTGGTTGTGTCACTCAAAAATATCCCAACACAGATTTTTTATTGACAGAAAGTAGCTCAAAGGATTTTTAGGAAACAAAAGCATGGCAGATTGAAAGAGGATAATTCAAGCTTGCCCTACTACAGCTGCAATGAGTTTAACGTTGTTCAATACAGATCGTAAATGCAATTTGAATCAATGGGATGTCAATGGAGGGCATTGCAACTCTAGATTCATCACATTGTTAAGTGTTGCAAATTGTGGCTAAATGACTCTTAATCAAAGGAATTTCCAAACTGATTCCACTATATTTCAAAGGCCCAATTCATTCCGAAATGAATTATAAAAATCAGACCCATCTGAAGTGAGTGATACTGTACAAGCCCTCCTCCCTGGCCTGTGTGTATCTGTCTGTTAGGCCACACACACACACACACACACACACACACACACACACAATGTCGAACATTGCAGCTGTATGGAAAGCTTGACTTATTCTCTTTCTATCCTCAAAGTGTTTGTTTCATAAAAATTCACTGTATACATGTTATGAGTTACTTTGTGTCCTTGCAGGTGATTATTTTTTTAAGTGCTGGAGTTTGGAAGTGCTCGTTAGATATCACTCAACTGCCCTGTGTACCACCTGTTTTGAATTAGCACATAATGCAAGAGGCAGCAGGACATTGCTTTACTGAAAACGAGTGCTTCCAAACTCTGGAAAATAAACATGGCCGTGGTCTGCAAAAGGTAAATAGGAGTGGTTGCACCACTCAAAAAGACAAAACACCATACAGATATGAACATGAACACCCCTCTACAGTGCTTTGGCACCTTCCCAATCAACAGGATTGCCAACAACACTGCATATGAGACAGGCAGGTGACCCACACATAATTTAGCTTCCCCACAGTGTCAACACATTATAAACCATTTTAGTTCTCTTGTGTGTTGTTACTTCAACATGGTCTATATGTTGTACACAAGGAAACATGTGCAACACAACATGACTTAACAGTCACTTCCAAATTTCCAATCAAGCAGCTGGTGATGTCAATAAGTAATTTTGACTCAGGTGTGTGTGCAATCCAAATCACAATGTTGCGCGCGCGCGCACACACACACACACACACACACACACACACACACACAAACAGTGTCAAAATTGTCAAATTGGAAAAACTTCAGCAAATAAAAGCTTCACATCACACAAAACAACTGTAGGGCCAATATGCCTTTCTTTCTTATATCACCAGATATATACGGTTTGACAACGTGCTCACACTTTGGGACTTGGGCGTCTTGTTGTTTACTCACTTGTAGTTGTTTGTCGATGGTGATTGATGATGACTGCAACAGGTTGATATTATGGTAGGAGTTTGTGTTGTGTGAGTGTAATGGTTTTCAAAATAAACGGGGCAAACAAAACAAGAACAGGCTCCAGACATAAACTAAATAAAGGTCTCAAAAAACAGACGAGCGCAGGGTTCCATAAACAAATAATAAAGTAGGCTACTTTTCTTTCTTTCCTTTCTTTTCTTTTAACTGCGCTGTTTGCGTTGCGTGCGAGCTGTTGAAATCTGTATCTCTACTGGCGTCTTTCCACCTACAGCTGTGGGCCTGTGGCTTAATTAAAGGGAACCATGGTGCCATTTCTCAAGGCAACCAGTGGGGGCGCCATTTGGTCACGAATATGTCAAATCAAATAAGATGGCTCCTACAACAACAATGCTTCTAAGTAACTAGTTGCTGCTTTATCAATTGGAAAATCAAAGTGAAATTACACACAGGCAATTCCATTAATTCCTTAATGATAATTAAGCAGTTAATTAGATAAGCCAGTGCACCATTGGTCCTTCCAGCAAGGTGGTCCGGTGGTCCCCAACTAAATGAATGATGAGTTTGTAACCAAATGGACACTTATTGAATCTTTAACTCTTGATAGAATGAAACCAAATGAACCAATCAGAGTAAATATCTGCATTCATTAATGTAATACCAGAACAGAAGTCTACACAATTAGATGTAAAATAATTGTCATTTTGATCAACGTTTGCCTGTTATCTCTCCTAATGGTACCAACGTCAATACAGAATGGAATTGTGGACAAACTTTTATAGAAAATATGTTTTAGTCTCTAAATGTTCTGATGAATTGAAAATGGTGGACCCTGTTGTAAACAATTAAGTGTAATGCTGTATCAGTGTGCCTCCACAGACCACAGTAACAGTCTTTGTATGGAGTTGTGCTTTCATGTGAAATGTACCCATTCTGCAAACTGTTAATAAATACTGCAATCTTATCAAACGACAACAAAATATTCTAATAGTTTTGGGTCTGATTGAGTCGGCTATAATTCTCATCAAATGGTGGTCCGTGGCTCAAATGGGTCTGAGAGGCTAAATGTCATCAAATGGTGATCCGTGGCTCCTCAAATGCCGAATAAATAGGCTTGAAAACCACTGAGCTAAATGAGCCAACACCAAACACTAACCTAGGCTGCAGAGTGGACAGAGGACTTCTGTTTCCACTGCAGATTCTTGTAGAAGCTTTTTTTGTTTTTCACCAGCCAGGTAAAAACACTGACGAGTCTAGTCTACTCGATGTCCATGTCAATTACATGTTACATTACGAGTTATTCATTAAAACAAACGGCTTGTTGTAAGTTACAAACACTAGCAGGCACGACGTGTTGGGAGTTGGCGTGTGTGCGGTTACTTTTTTTTACCAGGTGCGGTGGTGCGACCTGAGGACTTAAATTGCATGCACATGCGCATCCCGTGCGCCGCAGCTCAAGGAAACCCCCCCCCCCCCCACACACACACACACACACACACACACACACACACACACTTACACTTACACACGCACACAAACACACACGCACGCGGCACACAATTTATTCATTAATTCGTTCGTTCGTCCGTCCGTCCGTCCATCCATTCATTCATTCATTCAGAATCATTCATTCATTAATTATTTCGTTCGTTCGTTCATTCATTCATTTCATGACAGACTGAATGACGTTATAGGCTATATGGCTGCATTGAAGTGTATGATTCAACTTTTCATGGTTTATATTAAATTGTTTTAAAATGCTAGTGTTATAGTAGGCCTATAGTCTATAGAGTAGCCTAAAACATAATTTAAAAAAGCAAAGTAACTTATGGGGGCAAATTAATCGCAATATTTCTTATTTCTGTGATTTCTTCTTCCTGTGAAGCACTTTACAATTTACAATTTAGGCATTTAGCAGACGCTCTTAATCCAGAGTGATTTACAGTAAGCAAGTACAAAAAACATGGTAGGCCTAATACATATGTAAAAAGTCTTCATATAAGCTATAAACAGTGGAATATCTATAGAGCACCGAAGTCTGACGTCACTTTCAGTAGAGGGCGCCAGTAGACAGGTTCATGTATTTTTTTAGTTGCATTATAATCACTTTTTGTGGGCTCGCCACAGCGAGCACACAATAGTTATTGCCAGTCTATATTTATTCCGCTTCTTCTTTATTCCAATTTCCGCTCTTTTTTTTGTCAACTACTTCCGCATAATTTATACTAGAAATTTAGTTCAAACTTCAAACTGTTCAGCTCTTTGCAGTTATTTATGCTTGTTTTGTTTTTTTTACAAAGTTTTATACTTTTAATACTTTTTCACTTTTTCACTTTTTTTTTACATTCTTTATAGTGAGAGTCGATGGAAGAAAGGTCCCATTTTTCACAGTTAACTTTTTTGAGCTCTTATTACTCCGTCATACTTTCACTTTGAAACTTCATTCAAACTTTATAATGTTCATCTATCTTTGAACTTTAATTGGTGAAAAAGTTGTTTTGAAAAGGTTTATACTTTTTAAAATATTTAACTTTATTTATCGTTTTTTCCTCCCATTGACAATGTATGGGATTTATCTCTAAATCAACCTCACTTTTGCAGCCTCATTACTCTGTCATACTTTGTCGTAGTGCCAACTTAGAGTGCGGGGCTTCTTTGACTAGAGTGCGGAAGACAGAAAATCTTTCCTTGAAAATTTACCAAACAAATTGTCGTCCCGGCCAAAATATTCATTTTACACGCATGTTCTTTGGTCATTTTGTAGCCACACATGTCCTCTTTCACACAATGTGACCACCAAAGCACAGAGACATACAGAATGTAATGACAGTAATACTTTACTTACTTTATTCTGCGACTTTTTGGGCATCGTACTACTTCCATATACTTTATTCCGCTTTATGCAGTTATTTATG
Source organism: Protomyctophum parallelum (assembly GCF_964188405.1). Lineage (NCBI taxonomy): Eukaryota > Metazoa > Chordata > Actinopteri > Myctophiformes > Myctophidae > Protomyctophum > Protomyctophum parallelum. The sequence continues at coordinate 10,749,687 of NC_139710.1, forward strand.
CTTATTCTTTTTACCAATTTTTATACATTCTTTTTTAAACTTTTCCTTCAGCTTTAATACATTTTCTACTGTACATTATATACATTGCGTCTTTTGGCGAGCCCACGCAGTTTCTGCAGGGAACTGCTTTCTAGTTTAACTTAAACGCCCAATGCATTCTCTATGGCAATAGCACAAACTTTGGCATGCTACTAGTCCGACATACTTACACCTAGCAACCCCATTCTAGCCTATAGGTTCATCTTACGATGGACATGTTTGCCTGAAAAGGAATATTTGAAATGTTTCATAGTTTTAGAAATATAGTGCTTTCAAATTTACAATGGGGCTCAATGGCAGACATTGGCACGTCGAAAATCACTTTCACCTAGAAACTCCATTCACACTTTTTATTATTCAGCTTTCTGTGGAGACACATGCTGGAACTTTTTTACTTTGAAATGTTTTATAGTTTCTGAGTTATTTAAAAGTCTCAAATTTGAAAGCACATTATTTCTAAAACTATGACACCTGACCTTTCAATTTGAAATACATGTATTTGAAATACGTATTTGAAATACTTTTTTGTATTTTGTAATTTGTATTTCGCTGGGATGGAAGATGTATTTTGTATTTTGTATTTAGATAATTTTTTTGACCCAGTATTTGTATTTTGTATCAAAATACATTTTCAATGTATTTTGCCCATCTCTCATGGTGTCGGAGGGCATACTATAATATGTCGTTTTTTCACGATTTCTGAGGAATTGAAAAAAAGGTGAAAATCACGGAAAAGCGACAGGCTAGTCCATCGTCTCAGAGCGCATGCTAGGGTGATAAATCATGTAAACACATTGAGCACGGCACTGCAGGGAGTTGAACCCTGTTCTCGTAAACCAGGAAGTACCACACCAGTGCCTTAGTTTGTTTTGTTGTTGTTTACAGGTCCAACAGCAATCACATTCATTACATTTCAACAGTAGTCATTTCACAATTTACACTGTAGGCAATAATAACAGTATATAAAAGAATAAATCACAAAGCTAACATTGTCAAATTTGCTAAATATCTTTAAATGTACTCTTGCCGACAGGCTATAGTCCATCGTCTTGGAGCACATGCTATAGGGTGCAATTCTCTCATGATTTTGTAGGATTTGAAAAAAAGTTGAAAATATCGGAAAAGTGACAGGCTATAGTCCATCGTCTCGGAGCGCATGCTATAGGGTGCCATTTTTCACGATTTCGGAGGATTTGAAAAAAAGGTGAAAATATCCGAAAAGCGACAGGCTGTAGTCCATCGTCTTGGAGCGCATGCTATAGCGTGCCATTTTTCACGATTTCTGAGGATTTGAAAAAAAGGTGAAAATCAAGGAAAAGCGACAGGCTATATATAGTCCATCGTCTCGGAGCACATGCTATAGGGTGCCATTTTTCACTATTTCGGAGGATTTAAACATTTTCTTTAAATATCGGAAAAGCGACAGGCTATAGTCCATCGTCTCGGAGCACATGCTATAGGGTGCTATTTTTCCAGGGGGGGCAGTCAGACAGATATTTTGTGAAGCCACCAAGGAAATCGGGATTTCCTGAAAGTTCATATAATGGCCTGTTGTGGCGCTGTCATTGGGCCTTAAAAAACCCATAACCCCATAGAAGTCCATGTATTTGGGCCCAACTTCACCTAGACTGTATTACCTTAATAAACATGGTCATTTCTAATAATAATATTCTTTTTGGAAAATGATGGTCCCATTTATTAAAAAAATGACCATAAAGTTGCGTATGTTCTGAGGGGCGTGGCTACCGTTACAGTCTATGATCGGGATTCCCCACCGAGTCAAAATAAAAACCAACTAAGAAGAAGGGGGGAAGTCCCGCCTCGTTGTCTGGGCCAGCCAATGGGCCAGCTGGGCCCAAACGGATCTAGAAAGATGGCGATTTACAATACAGACTTCATTTTACGTTCATGTTAGACCCGGGGAACGCTTTGTCCATATTTTTTACAGTCTATGCATTTTTCACAATTTCGGAGGATTTGAAAAAAAGGTGAAAATATCGGAAAAGCGACAGGCTATAGTCCATCGTTTCGGAATGTATGCTATAGGGTGCCATTTTTCACGACCTCGCAACAGTGCCACAGGTTCACGTTCACAACTTCACAGTATACACTGGAGGAATTTTGTATCGCATCGCGGTGCCGGGGTGATTTGAATTGACCCGTTTTTTTATTACGTTTTATTTATTACCATTTTATCACCAGAAAGATTTGCCTCCAGGATGGAACCTATAGGTAATTTCATATTTTCGTGTGATAACATTGTCACCCACTTTAATCAAGTCATTAGCCTTGCTGAGATTACTATTAGAATGGATTCAGTTTTACCCAGGTGTAGAGATAGTTTGTTATCAGCGAGCCAGGTGCAGATTCTACCGAGCTCAGAGCTGAGGGCGAACAGGAACAAGTTGCAGTCACAAGCTGATGTCATGTCGTTAACATATTAGGAACAGTAAAGTCCCTATAGTATGCTACCTTGTGGAACGCCACAGCTCACTGGGAGGGGGGGGGGACAGTGTTCCGTTCACCTCCACCGCATCTGTTCTCTCCCCTCCAGGTAGGATTGCATCCAGCTCACTGAAGTGCTATCAAAACCAATTGCTTTCAGCTTGTTTACCAGTATGGAGTGGTTCACAGTGTCAAAATCCTTTTAGAGGTCCAGCATGACCATGCCGCAGTATTTGCCAGCATCAACCTCTTGTTTGATGTGGTCGCTCAAATAGAGGAGGCATGTGTCAGTGGAGTGGGATGTTCTGAAGCCAGATTGGAATTCATACATTAGTTTTTGGCAAGATACTTTTCAACCTGTTCATAGACTATTTTTTCCATCACTTTCAAGATGGAGCTAAGAATAGAAATAAGGCGGTAGTTGCCGGGGTCTAATTTGCTCCCTTTCTTGTGCAGGGGGGTTACTTTGGCCAGTTTGAAATCTTGGGGGACCTGTCCCTGTTTGATGGATAGGTTTATTATGTGGGTGATGATTGGAGCTATAGAGATGGCAGAGTCTCTGAGAAATTTGGAGTGAATATTGTCATGGCCAGTGGGCAGTGGCCTTGTGGGGTTGAAGGGCACAGTATCTTTACAAACTGCCATTGAACTGGCACACACCAAAATGTGGAACGCCCTACCAACAGTCATTAAGACATGCTAATCCCTTGACTCCTTCAAAACCGCTCTCAAAGGGCACCTACGGACGGCTGCAATTCGAAACTGCCCCCCGTAAAATCTGAATCCCCCCCCACCCCTTTTTCCCCTCACTGTATAAGTTTATTTTCCCTTTTTACCTCCTTTATGATGAAATCCTGTTCTGTTCTTTGACTATATAGAAGTGTCTATTTGTATGTCTCTAAATGTTTTTGATGAATTGAACATGGTGGACCCTCTTGTAAACAAGTGTAATGCTTAATTGGGTCGTCCACTCACAGTTAACAGTCTTTGTATTGAGTTTGTGCTTGAAATGTACTGTAATTCTGCAAACTGTTAATAAATATTTCAATCAATCAATCAATAGCTCTGCTCCATAGCTCAGCCTCTAATGCGTTTCATTTAGAGCTATGTTACTCTCAACTTCCGCCGCTCGCATGAATGCAGACCAGCCTCTCCTCTTTAGCGTAAATAAAAAGAACGTTTTTGCTACTCACCAAAACAAAGGCGGGTTGTGTCGTTAGAAAGCCTACTTTCCTTAGTGGACGCACTCTGATCCCCCCACCACACGTATAAACTGTACTTTTTGCAGTTTTTGGCCAGAAAGGGATTTTTTTTCACCGGAGGAAAAATATTCTCATGAGGCAGTTCTCTGGGCAATAGCCTATCGGTAGAAGGCGCAGTGGAGTAACTAACTATTTTTTTCCCGGCGGAAACAAAATCCCCTTTTGGCCAAAAAGAACCGTTTATACGTGTGGTGGGGGGCTCAGAGTGCTTCCACTAAGGAAAGTAGGCTTTCTAATGACACAACCCGCCTTTGTTTTGGTGAGTAGAAAAAACGTTATTTTTATTTACACAAAGAGGAGAGGCTGGTCTGGATTCATGCGAGCGGCGGAAGTTGAGAGTAACATAGCTCTAAATGCAACGCATTAGAGCTATGGAATCAGAGCTATCACCAGGCTATCCACCTCGGAAGAAAGAGCCCGATTAGCCTATAGCCTTTTATTTTGAAGACAAATCCACCGCCGAGTATCATAATCCTACTTCCTCTTGTGAGCTAGAGTGACACAAAAGACGTCAAATCGGCATCGAGTTTCCATACTTACAGGTTTTTCTTTTACCGGTTGTACCTACCCTTTCCGTTTTGTGAAACGTAATGATTTCTGTTTTGGTAATTTATTTTTGTAAAATCTCTTTGTGTTGCATTTCCAGGGGATATTCAAGAAAGGTTTGAAAATCTTACCGTTTAAATTGAAGCGAAACGCGGTAGGCTATAGGCTACATGCAGGATTTCTGGTCCCATAGCTCATCACAATTTGAGAGATTAATCCAGACTTCATCACAGAGGAAGCCAGACTCAACCTCGGATGAGTCGGAATTGTGCAGCAGCATCAGTCAAAACCATGTCGTCCAATGGAGAAAAACAGCGTGCTGCATTTTTCTCAGCAGCAGAGCAAGAAGTTCTTATGAGAGCATATCAAGACTACCGGCCTATTTTTTTAATGAAAAGTAATACGACAGTAGCGTCAAAGGAAAGGGAGATGGCATGGCAAAAAATTGCAGACCGAGTTAATGCGTAAGATGATCAAGTTGAATCTTGCATTACATTTGTGAAGTTATTTATGCGAATTTGGACGCAGTGTTTAGAAGCTGTACGCTGTAATTAATTTATTTTTTAATCAGATGCAACCCAGGTGGTGTGAAACGCACTTGGCAGCAGATAAAAGTCAAGTACAAAAACATACTTCAAACAGGTATATTTCGCTTTATGGTCATTTTCCATTAATAAATACAGGCAATATGGGCATTAAAGTTGAATTTCACTTTATAGCCAACAGGAGGAAGTTGGCCCATGGAGGACCAGGGTCTCCAACATCACCTTTCAGTCCAGTTGAAGAGGAGATCATAAAAAGTCATGTTATGGATGGCATCCCATTCCCAGGGGACAATTCATCAGCGTCAACTACCCCCCAGCCCCAGGACACAAACGCCTTTATAATCGGTAGGTTTATAATTATAATAACAACATCAACAATCAATAATAATAATAACCACTATTTTCCTGCAGTGACTGAAGGAGTCATCAAGACCAGCAATTCTCCTTCTCCTGTGGATGAAGAATCGCCATGCAACTCCAGAGACCACCTCAGCACGGTAAGATAGTCTCTTAATCACTGTTTTAATTGAAATCATTAAATGTGACAAATATGGCTGCATAGAAATATTCAATTTATTATTCTGTCGAAGCACATTCATTTTATATACAAATATCAGTGAATCACTTATCTTATTTTTAATATCTTATTTTTTAATTTAGTTGAGTTCATGATTAACAATATGTCTGTCTAATCCCTGCCCAGATGCCTGTAAATGAGTTGTACAAAGTCCATCTGGAAAAGCAAATAAAACATTGTGACCTTGACATGGACCATATACAACTTAAAATAAGAAAAACACAACTGGAAATTGAATTACTGGAGTACAGGTTAATGGTGAGTTTATATATAATTGTCTTTCCTTTCATTAGAGTGAACGTGTTAAAGGAATAGTTCACTCAAATTACTCATCCCATGAAGCCATGATTTAATTTAGATTTCTTGTTTTTTTTGTCACATTCCTGAAACAATATTCCAATATTTGATCACGCAGGGTCAGTAGTTCGAAAACTATATCCTATATCACACCTTATATACATATATATACACCTATATCCCACCGTGTGAAGTGAGGGGCGCTAATATATTAAAGTCTAACTCATGTTGATTAGGTGATGTAATGGTGATGTGAAACAAACTGTGTTACAAAATGTTACAAAAGTTACAAAATTACATAAGTTTTCCCTTCATTGTCAATGGTGTTTATTAAACAAACATTGAACTAAAGACAAACATTAAACTTGTATATATGAGGGGCTAGCGCCCCTCAAAAATAATTTAAACTCCAAAACAACTCAGTGTAATCAATGGGAGGCCTACTGATGGTCCAGGGTCAATAGTTTTGCTCTTGCAAAGTTTGGCCTCATCCTGGGTGGACAGTGGACATCACAAATGTAACCTGCAAATTTGGGAGACGCACCGCTCCTCCGATCCACACCATGGCACAAACATGGTCTGCCATCAGAATAGCCTGGCATGAAAATAGTCACACCAGGGGCCATGTGTGTCCCCAGGGGCTAGGTTAGGGGCTCCCAGACACAGAATAGCCACACAAAAAACCCTCAATTGCACACACAAGGGGTGCTACAGCAGTGTTAGTCTGGCTATTCGGCCAGACTCCTATCCGCCGGAGGCAAAAAGATTCACGTCAGATTCACGTCTGGCCACTGCCTACTGATGCCACAGTGTTGCATCAGTAGGCTATAACACTTCAAATGGACATAACTTAGTGAACATTGCTCTGATCAGTGGGACTGGATTTAAAATCTAGTTTAATTTAGTCAAATATTGGATTATTGGCTCAGGAATGGAACAAATGAATTAATCTCCATGAATTCAAGGGCTCATAGAGCGAGTATAAAAGGAAATTATCCTTTTTTTGGTGAACTATCCATTTTAAGAAATTAAAAACATGATCTTTAATTTGTATTTGCAGGACATGAAGAAATGAAGGAGCCAAACGAAAACCTTCTATTTAACTTCCAAATAAAACATAAGTAAATAGGCTACAAAACATGTTTTATTTAAGAGGTTGCATCATCTTGCTCTGCAGGAGCACGGGGAGGGCATCTCTATCCTCTTACAGTCAAGTATTGTTACATTTTGCCACAATTCTGTCACATGCCCTCTCTGACGTAAACCTTGAGCCTGTGTGCCTTAAATATGGGTTAACAGGTACAGTCACCCCTTTTCCATCTCGCCCCACTACTCTACCTAGCTAACAAACATAAATTCATGTTGGTGATTATATAAAAGGTATTATATGAATTTATAATTGTTAAGTTCGCTCTGTATATCCATGGGCATAATAGCATCATGATGCCATTACAAAACATGGGCTACTGTAAGAAATGTTTTTAATAAAACGAAATTAACTACTAGAAAGTCCTAAATTAACTTAATTAAGCAGTCACCTTCTCTGTCTGAGTATAGTGATCGACTACTATACAATCAAATAATTCTGTATACAAGATAATGTCAGGGAGGGAGGGAAATACTAAATGAACTGTTAACTACATTAACACTTCGCGGCGAGTTGGTAAAGGGGCGAGTCGTCTGGTATTCATGGTTAATTGTCATCTCCAGTGATGGACAGTAAGGAAAGTACATTTACTTACTGTACATTATTACTAATAGTACTTGAATAAAGTTATATTTTTTTCTGAACTCTGAATTTGAAGCCCACAACTAGCCTAATTTACACATAATGCCAGAATTTAGTTTGTAGGCTAGGCCCTATAGATTTTTCAAGTCAGTGCATTCATTATGCCTGTGGTTCCATCAGAGGGTTAGGCCCAAGGTTCTGTGAAATGTGAATACATTGTGAACAAATCATCAATTTGAAATAAATAAAAATACTTGTCAATTTGTTTTTAAACACCAAATCATGTGTTTCTTTCCCTACTTTTCAATACTTACGTTCTTTTATTTTTATCACTTTATATTTTATTTTGAAAGTTCGTACCGGAAGTTTAGTGTTGGAAGCTGTTGGAGGCAGCGCTCTGGAGGAGACTGCTGCTATGCCCACAGTGCATGTGCGAAAGGAGCCACAGATAATATACTGTTACTAGCATATCTTAATAGCAGACATCACAGAGAGGGTGAGCAAGCCATTCGGTTAGCTAATTTTAATTGAACTACTGTTTTCCAACTTTAGCTAGCACTAATCGACAGACACATGCAAGCAGTCGCAGACATTCCATAATGTGTTCCTCCTTGTGTTATCGGTTCACTTTGTTCAGCTTGGTTTCCAGAGTTATCAAACCCCAAGCACCTTCAATTAGACACATCGGATCTGTTTATAATCGGCATCATCAAGAGTGGAAGGGACATGAATTAAGCTGCAGACGTGTTGGACAGTCAGTTATTGTCAGTACAAGTAATTTGTTAAGCATGGCCAACATGGCATGTAAGCTACGGTTAAGTTCAAGTACTGCATCTGGTGATGCATCAACTCTACATGGAACAACTCGAGTGAAGCGGGTATCTATAGAGGGGAATATCGGTAAGATATGTGCTACAGTAATTAAGCATGTATATAAAATAAACTCATGTTAATAAATGAACGTCCTCTGCTAAAATAGTCCCACACTTGTTACCTTCATCAGCTGTTGGGAAGTCGACCTTTGTGAGGATGTTACAGTCGGCAAACCAGGACTGGCAGTTGGTCCCTGAGCCCGTGGGCAAGTGGCAGAGCATCGACGGTGATGGCACAAAGGTCAGGTTCACGTACAGGTATGCCCAGGGTAGGCTAAATAAAGGATCACTAAATGACAGACATCTTTGATTATGACATCTTCTGCACTCAGAAAACAGTCAGTAACCTGCTCCAGATGATGTACCAGGAACCTCAGCGTTGGTCGTACACCTTCCAGACATACTCATGCATGAGCCGCCTGAGAGCACAGTTGCAGCCTCCTCCAGCTGAACTCCTTAGCTCAGAGGGAACACCTGTACAGGTGTTTGAGCGTTCCATTTACAGTGACAGGTGAGTGAGGACCAGACAGAAAAATACATGAAAATGATGCCTGTGTGCCGTGTACTAATTGCATTATTAAATGCATTACTTACTTACATATAAAGCATTGTATTTAAGATACACATGCGCGCACACGCACACAAAAAAACAAGAATGCACCCAGTAGATTGCAGACCATAAAAAAAGATCTCCCCGGTTTTCTTATTTAAAGTAGTAGTTAGTTAGGCTTCACAGTGGCACTAAAGGAAAAGTCACAGAGTCCCTGAAAAATGTTCTTGTGCGTGGTAAATCTTATGACAATGCAGCGGTTACTTTTCAAGATGTTGATAATATAGTATAGTATGTATAGTTGACATAGATACTCCACTGCTAGGTTCGTAGTTTATACATGATTCATGATAACTACTTTTTATATATATGTGATGTATGCCATGCTTTTGTTTTTGCTTAAATGTAAGTCGCTCTGGATCAAGAGCGTCTGCTAAATGCCTAAATTGTAAGTTAATCATTTTATTAGACCTATTTCAGCCCACAGGGGAAATATGGGGAGCACAGGGGTGGGAGCATTTAGGGGAATAAATAATAAGCAGCCAGGAATTGAATCAGGGGACCTTATGCTTCCCAGGTGGGCAAGTGAGTCACTAGACCCGCAAGTCGCTACCCATTCAGCTATGGGTGCCAATGATATAGGGGGAAGTGACATACGGTACCTTATACATGCTATTCTTCCCACCAGGTATATTTTTGCCCTAACTATGTTTGAGTTGGGATGTATCAACTCAACAGAGTGGGCAGTTTACCAGGAATGGCACTCCTTCCTAGTGGAGCAGTTTGGACACCAGGTGGAGCTGGAGGGCATTATCTATCTCAGAGCCCACCCTCAGGTATAGTACAACCACATCACAAAGGGACCATTTGATATTCACACTTATTGTGTACTTATAAACAACATTGTAACAAGACATTTTCTCTACATCAGTGTCAGTTTTTGAGAGATTATCAAAGCTTGCAGAGGAAATAGTTGTGTGATACTTTATGTAATTACATTGTCTCCTCAGAAATGTATGGAACGTCTGGGCAGTCGGGGGAGGATAGAGGAGGAAGGAGTGCAATTGGACTACCTAGATAAACTGCACACTCAGCATGAAAAGTGGCTCATTGAGAAAAGCACTAAGTAAGTGCTAATGAGTGTGAACTGGTTATTGTTATGCTTGAATAATACTTACATTTAAGACTAAACAAGACCTCCACTGAAATACAAACCTAAAATCAAGGTTAAACTGACGACCATTGAAGTATGGCATTTTTTTACTTCACCATATTCGTTTCTTCAGTTCAAGAGCAGTACTTGCTGTTTGATCAAATGCACAATACAAATGTAAATTACAGTTTAACATATAAGACTAGCTGCTGCATTATGATATATTACACTACTTGTTTGAGATATGAAAACAACAAACTTAAACAACATACGGTAACCCTAACCCAATAAGTGGTTAAATTTGTACTCGCATTACAAATGGATAAATCAACACTGAGGTGAGGACTGGTTCTGTCATTTCAGATTACATTTTGAAAGGTTGGGACAAGTACCTGTATTAATACTGGATGCTGTTGTAGAGTTTGAGAACGACCCTGAGGTGCAGGAGGAACTTGTAACAAAGGTATGTAAAATGACTTAAGAGAGGTCGTCATAATGTACCTTATTATACCACAGTTAACCACATGGGGCATTGGGGGCACTGGTCTAACTACTTTCTGTGGACTGATCTTTCATCTGACCTTTCTGCAATCTGGCATTATGTTTGATGTGATTCAAATTGGGGATGGGAATGGGATCAACGCATTAATAGTTAATCGATACGTTTCGATAAGCTTATCAATTGATTCATCGGTTAGTTGTGTTAAGTGGCATTTAAATATATATATATATTGGAGAATCTTAATTTCCCTCAGTGTAACATAAAACTCTACACTTTGCTGATATACAGAAAGAATACAAAAGGCTTTCCTTAATCAAAAAACCATTTGCAATACAGTGCCAGGCAATGGCATCTTTGTATGAGAAATGGAATCAAATGGAAAGTGCACTGTCTTGTCTGTCACATCACATGCAAAAGCAGAGACGTTTGATTAATTCTATTAGTTATTAAGTTTAACCGACTAATTTCTTAATGGCGATTTATTGATTAACTATTAACATCCCTAATATAAAATGTCTAGATCCTTAAGAACAGGTATCTTGTACTCTGTACTCAGGTGAAGACCTTCTTCGAAAGGTTATGAAAAGTCAACTGACTACACCAACCTGTTGGATCAAGCTGTGAATGTGCCTGACCTCAGGCAGTCATCTGGATGGACGTGTGGCTGCTTTGTGAAGTTTTCTGGACTTGATTATTATTTAAAGTTTTAATAAATAATAAAAACAAATTATTCTGATTCACAACTCTGATGTCCGGCAGTCAACAGGCTGTGTGCAAGATTTGGTATATGGTCTTTTTTATTGGCCTAAAATATTGTCTATATACATATATTCATGAATCCACTTGCTGACCGGTTGTCAGCATTGAATAATTTAGGGGTTTATATGTGACCATACCACATAGTATATAAGGCAAAAATGTAAAAATTTAATTATGCTTTAAGTAGCATGTGACATGTCAAACTAGGGGGTTTTCATGATTCTGAATCCATTCCACACATGCGTTTTGCACAAAAAACACTCCTTGGGCTAAAAATGACCATAGCAGTCATCACAAATGTGATGAGGTCAACACATTTGGACGTTTTAGCCCAAGGAGTGTTAATGGTATGGTCACATATAAACCCCTATAAAAAACATTGCTCAATGCTGACAGCCTGTCAGAAAGTGGATTCATCATGAATGTAGACGATATAAAAAAATGTCCCACTCTGCAACCCTGGCTGCCGGACAAATTGCAGTTCAGTGAGATTGTGTTGCCTGAGAGTATAAAAAGACAATATTAGTGTATTATCTGCCACAAAACAATTATTTGCTTTCATTGTTTGCTTATATATTGTGTTGTTACTGTGAGTGGTTACTTATTTACATAATGTGAATTAGTTTAGGAATTCTTCATACACTGTAATAAATGTGTATTAACATTCCAAAAGGACACTTAAGAAAAAAGTTTTGTTTTTTACAGCATCACACTGATTTAGATTTATAGTGTATAATTGATGTATGATTGCAACACTGAAGAATCAATATTTTACAGCTACCGAATGAAAGTTTTCCGTTAAACTCCATGGCTGTGTATAGTTTCTTAGCTGTCAGGCATTACCTCCATGGCTGTATGGTTTCTTAAGGGAAACTTTCTCACCCCACCATCTGGTGATGTCAATTAGTAATTAGCAATTCTCAGCTGTATTGTTTTGGAGCTCTTTAAGAGCAAGTTCTTTGTCTGTGAAAATCATATAGCACTGATGAAGCTCTTAGGACCGAAACGTTTGCTTTTTTTTTTTTTTTTGCTTTTTTTTTTTTCGGCTTACGCCTTTTATTGATTTTTGAAGGGACAGACAGTAGGCTGACAGGAAACGGGAGAGAGATGGGGGGATGACATGCAGTAAAGGCCGTGTCGGGTCCGGGAGTCGAACCCGCGGCACACTGCGACTGGATTACCAGTCCGGTGCCCAGACCGTTACGCTACGGCCTGGGCCAAAACGTTTGCTTTTTAATTGCACTTTGAGCACAAAGCACTTTATGAGCATGATAAAATAAAGAAAAAATATTTTCCTAAGTCTCAGTCTAAGGAGTTTTACTTCTATTTTGTATACGGTGAGCGAGTCTTTTTCTGTCAAGGTTTCCCTTATGTTTTTGAGACCACCGCTACCGTAGTCAAGTTTGAAAAAAAAGGACGAAGAGCGGCGCAACAGTTTTCTCTGTGCTTTTGTATGGTTTCTTAGTCAGATGTTACGTCCGTAGCTGTATGGGTTCTTAGCTATCAAGTGGCCAATTGTCTCATTTGCTGCCCACCGGTAGATCCTAGACTCAATGGATCACAAGGGAAACAGGACACCAAAGCCATCTGGACACTAGGGACAACTGGGCACCAAAACCATCTGGACACTAGAGCCACGTGGGCAACTGGACGAGTGGGCACTCGTATTTTGAAACATTGTTATAATCTACAGAAAAAAGCACTTCATGGGTCCGGTGCTCTTTGGAGAGTTTTTTGTTTGTTTCAGGACAAGAGTTCTTTAAAGTTCAATTTGTTCAATTTGCACCTTGACCTCAGTACTATTTCGGCAAATAAACTGTTATAATGTACTTTTGACCTTGTGTTGTTTACTTGTTTCGGGGTTTAAATAATAGTGGGTAAAATATCACTTACCAACAACAAAGCAGCATGCTATGTAAACTTTAAAAAAAAATCCTAATTCAGGGGCTCACTCGTCCAGGTGCCCAGTTGTCTCCACCCCTCCAGGTGCCCACTCGTTCAGGTGCCCACATGTCCCTAATGCCCAGATGGGTTTGGTGCCCAGTTGTCTCCACCCCTATAAGTGCCCACTCGTTCAAGTGCCCACATGTCCCTAATGCCCAAATGGGTTTGGTGCCCAGTTGTCTCCACCCCTATAAGTGCCCACTCGTTCAGGTGCCCACATGTCCCTAGTGCCCAAATGGGTTTGGTGCCCACTCATCCAGGTGATGTCCCAAATGCCCACCAGTCTTGTATTCATCAGTACTATATTTGCAATTATTCCACACACATTTTAATATTTGACTCCTGCTAGTAATTATTTGTTCATATTGACAGTATTATTGTGAAAGAACATTTAACCCCGTCTTTCTTTCGTTTTATTGTAGTTTAGCCCATTAAACCCGGGAAAGCATCTGTGTCATTTTAGATTTTAGCTATAGCAACATACGTTTGTCAGAAAACTTCTTTAGACAGTGATTCTCAATAATGTGAGCGCCAGCAAGCTTGTACATCTTCTATTTTTGAGCATTTTTTATCTTGAAAGTGTTGAATACACAAATCTTCTGAGGGTCCCTAGCTGGCACAAGACATTTTCAGATAGCCAAATACACATCAATTTGGGGGGTCCTTGGCACTAAAAAGTTTGGGAACTACTGATTTAGAAGGCATTGGTAGAATCAGCCTCAGGTTTTAATGGGCTAAGTTAGCGTATATTAGTCCATTCTGCTTTACAATGGAATTATGGTCTAGTTAGTAATATAAAAGCCTACACAGTGTGACAGGACAATGACCTTGGCTAAATGTAGTTCTTCCTTGTCTGACATGCTCTGAAGATCAGAAGGCTGTCCAGATGTCTGGAATGGCCAGGGGTCATCAAAGGGCAGCTGTCCACTATAAAAGGGACTGTCTGGGGTTCACTCTGCACACAACACCACAGGACAGCATCATTTCAGACTCGGACGAGCTGGAGGAAGGAGCTCATCTCTGACTCTCAATCTCATCTTTGTTAGAACTGCTTTTGTTAACTAGTTGGAACTGATACAGCATGGAAGGTGGAGCGCTCACAAGATTCTGCACTCTCTTGATCTGCGTTTTCAAAGTTGTGTCAGCACAGGATCACAGCTTTCCAAGAGATCTTCAGACACGTTTGGGATATGTGAATACCCCTCACCATCACACCAGCTTTCCTATGTACATGATGCAATTGTACCACTCCTTAAGGACAGCAGATTCTCCATCATCCATAGCTTTCAACAGCATTAGTTCACATAACGGCAAGCCCTCGCTACACAATTCTGATTCCATCTTAAGTTTGATGGCAAAAGGTGAGCTAATTTAAAAGCTTTGCATTAGTCATCTTTATATAGGATGTACATGTGTACCATTTTGCACCTTTCTGTACATTTGTAACTATTTAGACTGCTATTACATATGCGACATGTAAAGCATTAACATTCTTGGTTCAGTTTAATTCCTTTAATTTGTATGCGATCGAATTCAATGCTTTTTACACAGATTTGCCAGTTTTGTGTGTTAGTTTCTCTGTAGCCCATTTCATGCTTCACCACCAGCTCTGTGGTTAATGCCTTATCTGTGTTATCAGACCCTGGCCTTTTACAACCCAGAAGTGTCAAACTGCTTATTCAACTTAAAAGGCTTTCTCTGTTTTATGTGTGAGTGTGTGTGTATTAGCTCCTCAGACGTCTTTGCACAGGGGGTTTCAACTTTCAATACACATCCTGTCCACCCACTCACTCTGGTGTTTTGACATTCGTCCAGGGATATGGTTTGTCTAGAATTATAAGGAGGAGGATGACTGGTTTTGTGTCGCTTTGTCATGCCAATAAACTGTCACTCCACTCTTTTAGGTTGCCATCAAGTTGGTGAGAAATGGACAGTTGCTTTCGACATGTCCTCCATCTCTGCTAGCGACCATGTCCAGCTGGCAGAGCTACGGATCAGAATACCAGCATTCTCTGCCTCCCAGCATGTCACCTTGGACATATATCACTCCCGAAAGCAAAGCTGTGAGGGGGACAGCTCAACATGCCCGGAGGAGCGCCTTTTCTTGGGGAGCTTTGGTGCATCTCCCAATAGCACAAGGCCATCGTGGAAGGTTTTTAACGTGACCGCCCTTCTGAAATACTGGCTGTACCAGGGAGACGCTGTGATGAACCAAGACGCTACATTAAAACATGCACAGGAGGCGGACCATGGCAGCGGTTCAGGGGATGATGGAGAGGTCATTAGCAAGACCCAATTCAGGTATCTAGGGAGGCAAAGAAAGACAAGCTATCCAACAGTGGACCGTGTCATTATGGTAGTCTTCTCCAAACATGACCTGCCTCAGGAAGGCCATGGAGCACACAGTCTCATCCAAACTGTGCAGCACTCAAAATATGTCATGATGCACAGGCTCAGAAGTGACATGCAAGGCAGACGTCACAAGCGAATGGAGAGGATGCGACTAACTGGTTCAATTCCGGCCACCAGACCACCACAAGAAGCAACCCAGCGACCACTCTGTCGTAAGGTAGACATGTGGGTAGACTTTGAACACATTGGCTGGGATGCCTGGATTGTGCATCCTAAGCGCTACAACGCCTATCGCTGTGAGGGAGAATGCCCTACTCCAGTGGACGAATCCTTCAAGCCAACAAACCATGCATACATGCAGGTGAGATAAAATATTGGTATTTTACACATGTATTGCTTATTAAAAAAATGCACAAAGTGTATACAATGACCTGCACACCATCTACACTTATGGTATGAACACTATTATTTAAGCAACGTTTTGGTCATTGTGTACATTGTGCATTTTTTTATACGTTAAGCCCTGATGCCTACGCACCCGTCTCTGAGCCGACCAGGTGTGCATAAGACTTTGTTACACATGTATTGCTTGAAATATATTGCGTTGCAACATTTTGTATCGTTGCTCATGTGCTTCTCATTTATTTTGCAGAGCCTCTTGAAACTTCACCATCCAGAAAGAGTGTCTTGCCCATCCTGTGTGCCCACTCGTTTCAGCTCACTGTCCATGCTGTACTATGATTACAATGACGATGACGTGGTCCTACAGCATCATGAAGACATGGTTGTGGAGGAGTGTGGTTGTCACTGACCTCGCATTATTGGCTCTTCATCAAGCATAAAAATAACTTGTGCCAGTTGTGGGGAAAACAATCCAAACGTTAAATTACTATAATTGACCTGTTGCAAACACAGCCTAGTTTATGTGTACACAGATGCACAAACAAAAGTTTTGTGGGGTTTTTTGTCATGGTATCACATGGACTAATCACATTTTAAGTTGGCTGAATTGAAAAAAGGAACACTTTCACCCAGTCTTTTGATGTTGTCAGAAAGAATTACAAGGTGCCATGCAAATGTGTTGTAAATACTGTATGCATGCATATGCATTACATTATATATTTCTGTACATATTTCTGTACATACAATGTAAAAATATATATTAAAGCAATTTATTTTTATATCAGATATGTCATATACTTTCATTGTCTAACCAATCAATTATCAGAATCAGGTATGTTCTGATAGTACTCATTGCTAGAGTAATAGGAGTCTCCATGTCTCTGAAGCTCTTTATTTTTCATATGCCAATTCTATCCAATCAGGGGAGAAAACTCACATAGGACACAGATTAAACAAGTGAAATCTTTTTCACTTGTCTTCTTTCATAGGACCTCAATGGAGGTCCACAGGACCTTTTGGTTTACCCTTTTTAGACCAAGTGTAGACTCGTGCTGTTTGCATTTCTGTCTATTAAAGGTTTTATGACATTCATTTTCATTTATATTTAGTTTTATGACCTCAATTACACCCAAAAAAATTCTGTGGTCTGAAGTTTTCTTTGGGGTTTGGAAGCCTTTTGAGCTACAATGAAAACAGGCAACACAGTGAAAATGACAAATCCCATTGACATATATGGGATTTGCAGGCTCTTACATCACAAACTGCCGGCAAATCAGAGCACCTGTTTGAGCCAGAAAACCCCAGATCACAGAAAATCTACTGAATGTTAAAAGTTCATGTTTTTTGGGTGCAATTGAGATTAGAAAATCTAAAAAAAATTAAGAACAATTCCAAAACCTTTTTTTTAATGTCACAATCCCTTTAAACTTAAAGTATTCAATTGGAAGTGATAACACAAAGAAATGAGCAGACAAAATTGGAACTGGAAATATATAAATTTGAAGCTGATAAATGTGTATTCAATGCTGAAATTGGCATACACACACACACACACACACACACACACAGCTGAGAAATAACACCCGACAGGATGATTAAACACCTCGGCTGTGTTTAATCATCCTGTTGGGCATTATTTCTCAGCAACTACCGGCGTATATCATCCCTTGCTTATAACATTCATAAGCAACATTTACATAAGGAGTGTTATGAAGCATAATGCATTATAGACCCAACCTTTAAATAAAGTGTTACCTGGTAGCTTCTGAGGATTATGATGACCAGCACTAAATTATATTATTTCATTATGCGGCTTGGTTGAATGCTTGATTTTGATTAGTCAATAGCTGACTGTTTATTTCTGGATAATGTTTGATGGATTCAATAATAGCCCGTTCAAAAAGCACCTGCTGCACTGCATGAATTGTAGGCTGTATCCAACATGATAGCCATGTAAACAAACACACAGTCATTTACAGCTAAACATAATACATTGCTCTCTCAAGAATGATTTTGAAAACATTTGAAGCGAGAAATAGACGATGCAGTAACCGAAAATGTGTTATATTTTATCAATCCAATGCGACCGTTATGGAACACTAGCCGTTTAATAAGCGGGATAATATACACCTCTGCTTTTGCCTCAGTGTTTTAATCATCCTGTCAGGGGTTATTTATCTACAACGACCGGTGCCGGGTAGATTATCCCTTGCATAAGTTAGAATACTTTATAAACCTTATGTAATGCATAATTATAAAGTGCTATAACACTTTATAAAGTGCTATAAAGAGCATTATAATGCATAATAAATGTGATTATAGACCCGAAATGAGGCGCTTGAACCTATTCTTTCCTAGATACTCTAATAGCTCAGTCCACGTTGCACATTTATGGCTTCTACTGACAACTGCTGACTAATGGTTATTGTTTGCCCCATCACCTCAAATTCACATCTTTGTTTATATTTGCTTTATTACTGAATACACATCTCAAGGCGGGCGGCTCTTCCAAAAGAAAGGATCAGACTTTTGTTGATTGTGATCAGGCAGACAGAGTAGGGTGAAGAAAAATAAAATGAAAGCAAATTGAAGGAGACAGGCTGATGGACATTATTTTGTTGATTGTGATCAAACAGGCGGACAGAGTGGGGGGAAAAACAAAAAAAAGCAAATTGAAGGAGACAGGGATGGAGGAATGGTGAAGAGAAATCAGTACGGTGTGTTTATTTTAGGGGGTGTAAGGAAGCAGAGGTGACAAGGAGACCTACTAGACAATGACTACTAGACTGGAAAGCAATGAGTAAACATCAAGATGCTGAAGCTACTGTGAAGATAGGGTGGGATATAATTTAAGAACTGTCCAGTCCACCACCACCCATCCATAGATTTACCACTCTCATTTGGTCATGCATTTTATTGTCAAAGAAAACATGATGCAGAGAGAATTTTGAAATTTGAGAAACTGGTGATTTTGGATTTCTCCTAACCAAATAACTATAGGTGATTTATCTTTTCACCTGCGCTATTGAAAAATTGGCTAGATAAGCGAAAATGAAAACACAACAAACAAAAATGTAATAAGTTGATAACACTTATATAGAATCTTATGATTGTGACTGCCAGTATGGAATTTCAGTAGCAAGAGTTGAGTGTTACAAGATTTAAAATCATGTGTCAGTTCTCACATACCTCTGGAGTCCCTCACCCTGCCCAATACCATGGTGGGCAAAGAACTGAATAGATTTACAGTGCAGGGATTAGTACCAATTAGTGTCCACAATTGAATTTATACTGATAACCAGTGCACCTAGCGTCCTAGCCCTACATGGTAAAATCCTCAGCTTTTTATTCTCCTGTATCTATTGACACTATACTTGAACTCCTATAAACTAGTTTATGCCAAACGTCCTGCTCAGCAAGAGTGCTATAGGCTGTAAGCATGGATTTGTTTAGTCTTTTGGGAAATGCCTCTTTTCTTTTCAGTCTGGTTTTGTTTTTCTGCATATTACACACATGTAACAGTAAATGGGAAAATGATCCCGTTTGAACATAAATTATGTAAAATATTGTGAACATAAAAGTATTTGGTCAATGTTGAAGCCATTAAGCAGCAGAACTGAAAACACGTTCTGTGCATGTTCTATCCCCATTTATTTCAAACTACTATACATTGCAAACACCTGTTCAAGCCTGACATGAGCATTTTGTGCATCACTACACAATCATACAAGTGGACACTACATAATGAAATTTGCTATCACAGGAATTCTCCCAACTATGCACCCTGTGTATGTGGATTTTGGTTGTGAATTGGGATAGCTGTATATTGACCTTTCTCCTCCTAGGCCACTGGACAAGAAAGGTTATCAATAGCTAGTGCCCGTCCTAGCTAATTCCATTATTGTTTTCACTGTACCAGAAGAGCACTATGGAAGTTTCCTGAGGCACCATATTAGTTTAAATACATAAATGAACAGCCAATATACAGGTACTGTAAATGTGGCATCTCATCCTGTTTAAAGTAGCGTTTTATTGCTGAAAGACTATCAACGTCAGAATAAACACTTCACGAGTCATTAACTTTCACAGATAATACTGCCTGAGTAAATGTGTATTTGGGTGACACTGCCAGCTGATCCAATGACACTACCCTGGTTAGTGAGGGTGGGACGGGAAGGGGGGGGGCAGGACGTAAGATAATCTTCCAATTTCGCAAGGACAGCACTTTGCCTGTTCAAAACTGATTTAATGTAATTCAATCTGCGTTAAAATGAATTGACACGAGAGGAAAACATACAGTACGTTTTCTGTTGCTTTAATGCTTTGTCACCTTATAAATTGTGTGGAAAAAATCTGTGTTTAAGCACCATCACCATCAAAGCACATTTTACATTCTCTGTATGAAAGATGAAAAATCTTTTAAATCAGCATGATTAACAAATTATTAAGTATTATGAGAATCTGAAAGCAATATTTGAAGAGAGGTAACAGAAAACGGGTAGACATGCATAGCCCCTTAGCTACAAGTCAAAGACTCTGCTTGAATTTGCAGGTATTAAGTTATTAACCAAGTCTTTCGAACATAAATGTGTAACTTCAAGAAGGCACAGCTGATGGTCACATTGGAACCAGTTTGTTCTGTTTAGGCAGCCAGGGAAATATTACTGAAGCTTACTTCAAATGGGATTAAACACACATTCTTACAAAGACGGTACACAGTAAAATCCTCAGTTTTAATTTGTCCATTTATTATTCAGAGAGTGTACAAATGGAACCAAATGGACCTACAAGAGCCACTGAGGATTGTACTGTGTAGACTAGAGACGAATGAAGGATGGGAAAGCAGTCTCTCTCCTCTACAGCATCTTGTGGGTAATAAGGCGGCTCACATCTCTTCAGCCAACAGCAAATTCCAGCTTAAGCTAGATATCCATTTCAAACTGTGCATCGTCACCTTAAAAATGACAAATGATTCACATACTTTAGTACACTACATAACACCATATGCAAATAAAAGCATAGCTGATTCATTACATGAAAAAGCATAGTGCTTGTAAAAAGGAATATACCTACAGCAACTTTCTCATAATGCAATTTTAAATAATATTGTTCTCAGTAATGACGACTCATGATTAAAGGCAATATTTTAATTTACAATTATCACAAATACAATCATCCCTAGTTACAATTATCCATCTAAATGGCTATCTGGGATTTAATTTGCCTATTTTGTATCTTTCCAGACAATACTGAAGAAAACCATTTACAACTTCAAAATACATTTAAAACAAATGTTTATTTATTAGTGATAGTGATCTATTCTGTTAGTTCACAGGTCAGATGCACACAATATCTGGAATACTATCCCAGATATCCCAGTTACAGACCTCTTTGGGATGTTAATTTCATGTGCACATTACATAACCTACTTTCAAGTGTCCACATCTCAGTGTGTCTAGCGTCTAAAAAAAGAATCACACCCGTGTGAAGTGAGGGGCGCTTGTCGTCCTACATCATCCAATAAAAAAAATTAATATACTTATGTTATTATCTTTTAACCATGATACAATGTTTAAGAAATAAAACTGACAACTGAATTTATGCGATATATATATATATATATATGCCCCAAACTGAATTAAAAAAGTTTCACAATCTGTGTTTAGAAAAGCCGATTTGCTCGTCCACATATGACGTAAATTCTTCTTTCATTGTCAATGGCATTTCATGTTTGTGTTGCCACAAAAAAACGCTTTGATCAGACACATATGACGTAATTCTCCTTTCATTGTCAATGGCAAATGTTAAAGGGATAGTTCAGATTTTTTTAACTTAAGCTGTATGAAATACTTGCCATTAATATAGTGGTTGCAACTGTATTAATTGATTGCCAGAGTTCTGTGGTGGGAGTTCTGCTCTGGTTTTGGTGAAATATCAAGTAGTTCCGGTCATTTTGTGGGGGGCACTGGGGGCCACGCAGTAAAGGTAAATGAATCCACAAAACTAACGTTATTTGTATTGTTGACCTATTTCTAAAATATTAGTGCAACTTTCGTTATTTTTTTACCCCTCTATCACACGGAACTATGTTTTTTGTGTCCATATCACTACGCCCAAAAAATAGTTCCATGTGATAGAGGAGTCAAAGTTGAACGAAAGTCGCACTAATGTTTTAGAAATAGGTCAACAATACAAATTACGTTCGTTTTGTGGATTAATTTACTTTTACTGCGTGGCCCCAGTGCCCCCCACAAAATGACCGGAACTACTTAATATTGACCAAAACCAGACCACCATGGGACTCGGGCAATCAATTAATACAGTTGCAACCACTATATTAATGGCAAGTATTTCATACAACTTAAGTTCAAAAAATCTGAACTAACCCTTTAAGGACTAAAAGCTCTATATAGGAGGGCCTAGCGCCCCTCAAAAACACCTCCAACATTAGTTTATTCTTAGTGTTAAATGAACACTGAAGATTTTCCTGTGTAGTGTACAAAGCGTAGTCAGTGTAGACCCGTCTAGCCTGTATCAGTGTCAATGGACTTACCAGTGCTCTTGTTATCAGGTGCAGTGATGATGTTGTTATTCAGTGGTTCTCCCGTATGGGCCTTCTCATTGATGAGGTCTTTAGAGGTGGGGCTGGTCACCCCTGGAATGTCAGGCAGGCCACGTGGGGGGGTCTTGGTCACTGGGGAGCTACGACACTCCAGCAGGAACTTTCGGTCGTAAATGATCCTCGTACCTTTGGTTGGGAGAAGTAAGAAGACATAAGAGGGCTCCCAAACTGTACATACCTTGTGTGATATACAGTATAGCAGAGGTTCAGGCCACCATGGGGCCTGCACCCCTCACACCTACATCGTACTGCTGATCCCACCAATCTGCCTGAGTCATAATGTTGGGGGCTTTGTCAGAGTACCGCTTGTACCCGTCCGTGTCCCTTTTGTGGCCAAGGAGATGTCCAAAGTCGGTTGGTCCCATGCGCTGAGTTTGAAGTTCGGTTGGTCCCATATATTCACATGGCCATAGCAGTCAGATCTGTGGCTCCTTTCTTGAGGGGCGCTATAGCCACTCCAACGTCTCCTTTTGGAAATTACACCATATGGCAGCCAAGTCTATGAACTTTTTCTAATGTTTGTTTAGAGCACTTTAAACAGAGTACAATGTTTGATTACATAATTGAGGCGTCCTTCACTTCACACGAGTAATTTATTCCCTCTACTAGTGACATACTGGTGATTATCAGTTGATATTGATAACATTCGAAGCGGGTGCCTCTACACCAAACATGTTCGGTGAAAATGGCCAGTCTACAATCATATGTATCAGACAACACATAATTGCATTGAAATAGTAGATGTGCTATTTGTTGAATGTTTGCCCTCAAAATAGGAACGCTAGGGTTCATGTTAAGAGAACAGGCAGACGATATTTTGCGTAAGCTTTGCAAGGTCAGGTGTGTCCAGGGCCTGATATTCCCACATGTTATAGATAACAGTATAGAAGTGCTACAGGGCAGCATGTTTGCTACTATAGATTTACAAGCTTTAAAATCAAATTCAATAAACAAATCAAACACCCAGAGTAAAGGTAATTAGACAATTATGTAAATCTACCCTACCTAAATCAGATACAACTTTAATGTCACACATCACAGGTGCAAAACAGTGGGTGAAATCCGTGTTTGTGCAAGCTATATAATTTCGTTATTCTGTTAAGAGAAAAGGAGGAAGGGGGGGACGGTCAATAAAAAAAATCTACATATGATAGATTGAAATATTTATTAACAGTTTGCAGAATTACAGTACATTTCAAGCACAAACTCAATACAAAGACCCAATTAAGCATTACACTTGTTTACAAGAGGGTCCACCTTGTTCAATTAATCAAAATATTTAGAGACGTACAAAGACACTTTTATATAGTCAAAGAACAGAACAGGAATTCATCAGAACTAATCATAGTACTCATGTCATGTTATTCAAACTGGAAATGTTTCACTAGATAGAGATAGATATACTTGACTTCAGAAGTAGGCCATGTGTTTCTACTATCCCTATAGTATGCGACCAGTTTGTTGCAACTGCAACAGCAGGGTGACGGGTCATACTCATAATGATTCATAAACAGATGATGGATGCTTTTTAGGTGCTGTTATTAATCATCCCTGTGACAAGCTGCAAGAGGAAAGTGGGCCTACGTGACAAAAACGAGGAAGTGTAAAGTTAAATGCGTACACAAACTTTCAACGGGGATCGCACACGCTGATGCGGCTTTATGCGCCAGGAGACGCATTGGCCATTGTCCATAATAAACGACTTAAAAACCCAAACTCATGGTGATCATGTTGGCTTTGACCAATCATAATTCAAAATTCACTAAGCAAATGTTGCTGAAGAACGCCACGGTCACCCACGCGCGCCTGTGTGTACTGTGTACGTGTGTAGCATAGGATACAACATGCGCATGCACTGATGGCTGCTGCCAGCTGTTAAATAAAATGTATACGGTAGTGATAGCAAGCGAATGCATTCAGGTTATTGCCGTGGAGTGAGTCTGGACGGCCGTGTTGTTGTAGGTAATGCACTGCTGTACAGCTGGATGCTTGCATCCATCATGCCAATTTTGCCAAATCATGTCCAGGCTTTTGTTTGATGTATAGCTTGCAGCCATAGCCTAGTTTAAATCTTAGGCTACCGCCATACAGCAAGGGCTACGGTTAGCTAAGCTTAGCACCGTTAGCTGCCCCAGATGGGCAAAAGTGCCGTTGTTGACAGCAGGCGCACCTCGTGGGCGATGGAGTTTTAAATGGCAATCTATTTCCACGTGACTGCTTGGAAAAGTAAGTCAAGCGTTTGGTTTGCTCGACTAATAATAACCCATTTCAAGTATTTGTGCAGACAGTAAAGTAGTTGTGCTTAAACGTACCGCCGGGGGTCGTGCTAAACAGTGTTCCTCCAGGAGTAGTGCAGTAGTCGTGGGGCATGTGCTCTGCGTCGTTGATAGCCACCCGTCTGGTCGTTGGAATGGCCTTGGTGGCACTGGTCTGCTGGCAGCCTGTAGACATCTTCGTTCACTTTAATAAACTATATATCTAGCTAACTAAATACTATCAGACAGAAATATTTTCTTTCACAAATAAAGCCACTTATCGCGCCTGGTTCCGCTTTGGCTCAATAAAATGGCTACTTTCTGATAAATAAAAATAAATAACTCTTTTTCATAAGTGCAAATAATATCTAAGCTTTTCATACTACAACATGCAAACTCAGAAGTGGCCAGGTTCTTTGTTAAAAGGACCTGAGCACACTCTCGCGCTACACGTTCACGCACACAAAAACAACACAGACAAGACAGGAAAACGTTTTCAGTCTTCAGACTCGTCGTGGGATTGCCAAAACTAGAGTCATATCGCCCCCTGTTGATGTAGAATGGTAAAGCGTGTCTTAAATATTGTGATCACTCCGTAGCCTATCTTCTTTCTTCCAGGAATAAAACATAATGGGTTTCCGATGCTACTCGTATCAAATCACCCTTTTAAAACACCCAGGGGCGTCAGTGTCATAAATTAAATGAATGCATTTATTTAACCTCTCAAAAAGTGTTAAAACACTAACAGCTATTATCTGATAAAAAATATATATATATATATATTTTGTCCCTGCAACCACACGACCTCCGCCCAAAACAACCCAGAACTAAAAAACACAGCATCCATACACCCATACACTGCAATTGGCAATGGCACTTATTCGCCAATGTGTTTGTAAATAGCGCATGGGGGGGGGGGGGGGGGGACTGGTGTAGCTAGGCTATTTGTATTTTTCTAATGGGTAAAATAGCGCATTTCTGCGCATATATTATAATGTCTCCAAATGGCCATCCCTGCTTGGACATGGGCATAAAGCACTATAGTCTCCCATTGGCAGACATGTGTAAAATAATACATGTATTCCAAACTGCAGTAGCATTCGGAATAAAGTGTTTATTTGTACTATTGTGGCATGAACTTTTAAGTGAATTTCATTTTGACAAATTAAATTAATAATAGCCAATGGAGAGATATTGAAAATGTACACATACATCAATCAAACTTACAGACAGGATGACTCAACTAGCTATCAGTTCCTAGAAAGCATTTTTCTTTTCTTTTTCATGTGGGCTCTAGCGTGGTACGACCCAATGTTATTCTAGAGTGGAAACCTCAGAGCAGGGATAGGGCCAATTTATTTTTTTGTTTATAATGTTTGTTTTTGTAATAATTTATTTGAACCCCAATGTCTAGTTATAGTAACACATAGGCATGTGATGTCACACAGTATACACTAAACAAACATACAGACATTTCATTTCTTTATTAATTTTGTAAATGTTGAGCTGGTGTACAGGGTAAATTGTCAATAGATATCTTCTGATTTCATTGAATTAAAAGGCTTTTACATGTATTTTTTCATGTTGACCTCCATAACAATAAAAAAAAGCAAACAAAATAAGTTAAAATACCCACAAGGCCCCTCTTTTCCCCATGTTGCAGGCATTACCCAGAACTCAACAGTCTCTTGGTAGCTACAGCTGTATGATGCTAAAAGTACATCCATAACATAACTAGAATCCCAGTTGACAAGTAAGGGTGCATAGCATTCTAAGTAAATATATATATACTTTTTCATATATTCCATATATATATATAGCCTTTTATGTTAAAAACACTTTCTGTGCATGTGCGCATTTGCATTCCTTAGTATTGAGTAATATGCTATTGCGTTAATAATGTCTTCAATTCATTCTAAACGAATATACATGTGTCCTCTAGTTTTTGCAACAGTAAATATTTTTGCATGAACTTGGTGCATGTCATCACCTCAGTAGTCCTTCAGTGCAGGGTTTTCCATTATTACATGTCATTTTGTCTAATGTAACCACTCTTCTTGCACTTAAATGGACTCCTCCAAACTCCTCTATAGCCGTCACCATGTGGAAGCCTTAGAACTGGCTCAATGTCCTATTCGGTAGGGGGGCAACAATCGATCAGGGGTGGGCTGTGTTGAGGGAAAATGCTTGTCGTCTTGAAAGCCTAGCCATTGAAGCCACCACGTCGCCCCACAGTGTTATCTAACTTTTACCTCACCACAAACAGTGGCTGCTGAGACTGCCCTCATTAAATCTGTAGATGTCCCCTATCAGCATTGGATTCATACTGTAGGTTAAGTGGCCCCTGGTTAAACAAAACACATTTACACAGTAAACTGTTCAGTGTTCATTTAACTGATAGTGTACAAAAGGAACCAAATTTACCCGTAACCTTACTTGGTTCCATTTATACACACAGATTTACCAATGTGGATTTTACTGTCTAGAAGCAAAGGATTTACATTACAGTGAACATGTTTACTTTACGATTTTTTTCAAACTCTGTGGAGCAGGGTTAAAAATGAAGATAATCTTTGATGAAAGTAATTTGTTAAAATATAACAACCTATTTTGAGGCTACTCCATTTTACTCTCTCCACTTACTTTGCATGGGTGATATGTTATTCTTATGCATGTATGCTTCAGATGAACTAGGAATTAAGACAAATGTTTGAGGAACAGCAGAACCTGAGTTGAAATAATAGAATTGATAGCCATCATCATTCTAACATACTGTGTAATGTATACCTACTGTAGCTTATACACAGACCTTACATTCATAGTTTCTGGCTACAAAACCTGACTAATAGATGGTTATTTATTGCAACATTTCAATGGACTGTTGATGGATTACACGTGTCTCTATGATGATATTGGAGATCTAATGTAAAGTTAGGAAGCAATGTGTAATGGTAATAAGAATGGGTGGCACACTTATTGAGGTAAATCAACAGTAAAAAAAATGTTTTGTAAATCTGAAATATATATTATATATATTCTGGGAGTCTCTTCTGTACACCCAATTGTAATATCACATCA
Source organism: Protomyctophum parallelum (assembly GCF_964188405.1). NCBI lineage: Eukaryota > Metazoa > Chordata > Actinopteri > Myctophiformes > Myctophidae > Protomyctophum > Protomyctophum parallelum. The sequence goes on from NC_139710.1 coordinate 10,777,616, forward strand.
TAATCTATCTCTGCATACCCAATACTGAATGCATCTTTCTTTCTCTCTCTCTCTCTCTCTCTCTCTCTCTCTCTCTCTCTTGCACGCACACACACACACACACACACACACAGTCACACACACACACACACACACCCACACACACACACACAAGTAATAATTTCTCTTCTGGTGAATATGAATGTCGTTAAGGCTTAAATAAAGTATGAGTGGACGGACACAAATCTCCATTCACTTAATGAGTAACAAAAACAGATGGGATGGCTGGTATGAAGTTCTATACCTTTAATCCTTTGAGTCCACAGAACACACAGGAATCAAACCCTAAATTCTGTGAGGACAAGAGCAGCAGTGTCTTACTACAGTATATGTTGATTTGTCTTTCTTATGACTAAAATATATATATATTTTTTCCAAACAAGCAAAAGTAACAAAGTGTATACTAATGTTTTGACATCATCTCTGATTGAAGTAAAGCTATGATTAACAGATTGAACGCCCAAGCTTAAGGAGATGATGAACTATGATAATGAAATCATGACAGACACGCACACACGCACACATGCGCAAGTGAGCACACACACATGCATGCACACACACACACACACATGCCCGCGCACGCGCACACACACACACACACACACACACACACACACACACACACACACACACACACACACACACACACACACACACACACACACGTGAATTCTACTCCTTTTATAAGTGTTATTGCTTCTTCTGTAGTGAAGTTAAGACAGTAAATCATGTAGGAGCGCATAACAATAAGGAAAGGACTGAGACAAGAGACAGGTGTTGTTGGGTTTTGGGAAGAGCTACTCGGGCTCACAGTCGTGGGGTCAGTATTACAGTTTCTCATCACAGTGATTGGTGACTGGCTGTCTTTGCTACACTCCACAGAGCCAAGAAAACAAACATCGAACTCAACACGTCCACAACACAACGCTCTCCCCTCTCTCCAGCTGACTCAACGCTACATTATTCCCAGTGTTTCATCAGTTCCTCTACCCATATCAAGTGACATCAACTGCCGGTGCTGAAGTCTATTGGTAATGATGAGGTCATTATGGCCCATCACAGAGACACTGCTACTAAAATGAAGGTGATCCTGACCCCTGCTGGACAAGGACAGGACAGGACTGCTACATCTACTCTGAGAGGCTGCCTGGGCTGGGCTGGGGAAGAGGACTGGGCAGGGCAGAATTCAAACAAAAGAAGGGAGAGAACACAGGTAACACATTTTTGGCTCATATATGAGACTTGATCATCACAGGTACCATGAGGACACAGTACACATTAACGCAAGGAGTTTAGAGATAATATGTCATGACACCTGTCTCTCATATCACACTCTACAAAAAGGAACCTCTCTGGACAGATAGGTAGAATTGTAACACAGAAGCCTGCCCTGCCCTTGAAACTCACAGAACCACGGTAAATAGCTGAAGCCTGTTAGTGCCCTCTAAACTCCGACATGTCAGAAGCAAAAGGGTGGAAGCACATGGAAATCACAAATCAACAAACAACCTGCCACACAAAAAACTGACGGATAAAACAGGCAGAGCGACACAACAGTTTGAATTGTTTGTTCTCATACCCACAAAAGACCTCAAGATATATAGAATAATATATAGGTTCAGATTGAATGAACCAAACGAGAAAAACAGGGAGGAATACCGTAAGTATCTGGAACAGCAGCATCATTGGCATCGCATAGGGTTCTTATAACACAAACAACACGCACGTAACACACGTCACGTATAGCATTTTAGTGCATACCATATTATATACAACACCGATAACCTTGGGTGATAGTGTAGCATACTGACGTTTGAGCACTGGGACATTTAGTAGTTTGAAACTTGTTTGTGAAGTGTGTAGCTGGAAGAGTCATATTAAGCCTAATTTATACTATGCTGTATGACCGTGCCTCTGGCCCAAAATAACTGATTTCCAAGTGAACATGGACATACAGCGAAGGATAAATTAGGCTTCAGTGTGACAGGGAGGAGGGGGAGTAACCTGTTGCCTAGAGATTATGCAATTCTCATTAATTTACACTTTACAGCTTCACCTTTCCTTAAGTTTGACAGACTTGTCCTGTTTATTTCAAAAACGGGCAAGTGTCTGAGCGTAGGCCTACCCTACATTGCATGCCCGATTGCCCGTCCCATACAGGAGTGGCCTGTTCGGCTGTTCCCATCCCTCCCCACCCTTTTCCCACCCCATATTCCCTCATTATTTTAAAGACAGGCCATGCGGCAGCAGTCACTCATGCTGATACAGATAACAGGAAGCACGTTTTGGTTGCTCGTTTTTTTGTTGTTTTTTCTGTTTGGTTTTTGTTTTATACGAAACAATCATGCTTCTATAGCTTTGTTTTAGATGTTTTGACTTTTCTTTAAAAAAAGAAAAAAAAGGTAAGAAAAACTACAAGTAAATCCATATCCTTCTCTTCTGGTGCGTGCTGATAGTTGACATAGCCGTCTGGATTTTTTATGATTGAGTTGGTGTTTGTTGCTGTTCATTTATCTATGTCTGCCTCTTCATGGGCCTTCATCCTCCGGTCAACTGCTGCCGGTCATGTGTCTAAGTACGGTGATTTTGGTGAGGGGGTTGTGTCCTGTGGAGAACCCTGTGGATAGAGGAGAAAAAGTCTGATAAAGACATACATTTCATTGATAAACAACACCTCTGCAAACATATATATGCATCCGTAAGAAATCTATCAAAGCTGTCACATGCATCTATGTTGCAAAACACATCCTTTTAGTCGATAAAAGGGATAATTTATACTTTGTCACCCAACCGTTTCACTCAAAAATGGGTTAAGTGACACAGTTGTACAACAAAATATAAATTTGGTTTAAAAGTGTGTGTGAGCCTTTCAGTCTGTAATTAGACATAGTCTAAAAACAGACCCATGTGTTGCTATCAATCTGTCTGTCTTACAAATGTTCTTAGCTAAAGGCCAAACAGGACTTCCCGGAGTCTGTAACACAATTATTCTGCAGCTAATTTGTCACTGCAGTTTACCTTTGCTAAATATCGTTGTAAGTTGAGACAACGGAGGTTACCACTCAGTAGCCTACTGTGAAATGCCAGTGAGGAATGTCAGGGGCTTAAACTTAGAAAGGACAGGTCAGTCAAAAAAAATAGAATAGTAGATTACACATTTACACATGCACGCGCACACACGAACGAACGAACGAACGAACGAACGAACGAACGAACGCACGCACGCACGCACGCACGCACGCACGCACGCACGCACGCACGCACGCACGCACGCACGCACGCACGCACGCACGCACGCACGCACGCACGCACGCACGCACGCACGCACGCACGCACGCACGCACGCACGCACGCACGCACGCACGCACGCACGCACGCACGCACGCACGCACGCACGCACGCACGCACGCACGCACGCACGCACGCACGCACGCACACACGCACACACACACACACACACACACACACACACACACACACACACACACACACACACACACACACACACAGAGACCAAGGACAAATGGTCTCACAGATTTCACCATAAAAGTCCTCACTAGCATTCTGTTCAGCTTCAGACAGTTTGCACTCATGTAGCATTAGAGCAGTAGAAAACAAAGCAAACAACCTATTCGTATTATAATTGCCACAACATTTAGCATTTCTACTTGATGATGATGATGATTATAATCACTCATAATAATAATATAACTATAAAGCACTTTTCAAAACAAGATTAAAACGTTTTTATTTTTACATAAAACTGAAGAAATAAAATATTTAAAATGTTCAGTGAGATATGAACAACTTTCAATTATGAATGATCTTTTGATAAAAGCATGTTTTTAGAAGTGATTTGAACAAAGACACAGATTTAACTAGCCTGAGCTCCTCAAGCAGGTAATACCTGAGCAGAGGGGCGTTGAAAGCAAAATCACACCAAACTCAAGAACAGACAGAAGTTTCATGCCTGACGATCTCTGAGGGATAGGTTTGCTCCAAATTGTAATTTGGGCCAGGCCATGTGCCTTAACCTCCAAATCAATCCTATAACAGACAGGCTAGCATCTAAGGAAGTTAAAATAGGAGTAATATGTTCAATTAAAGGAAAGGATTTTATCAGGCTTCACTGGAAGATATAATTGTGTATAGTCTGCATAACAATGGAAGGAGATGTCTTGCCTCCATAATGTGAACAAAGGGAAATATATGGCAAAAAGTATTGGACCTACAATGTAACCTTAGGACAAACGAGACACTGCTGAAATCTATTGATAAGAATTATTATGACCAGTGGTATCAAAAGCTGCACTGAAGTCCAACAAATCAAGTCTGTAAATGTCACCAATGTCGGCATTAATAAAAGACTGGTGCTATCAAAATCCAGAATGCAAATGTCCAAATATATCATTGGTTTTCACAGCTGCCGGAAATTGTAATTATGTTTGTTGGGAATGCATGTTCCCCGGTTATGCAATATCCATAGTACCAGTTGTCAGAATAACCAATTACCGTTGTCAGAGTACTTATATTAGTACAGTACCCATTATCATAGTACTTGGAGGCCAGCCTATTATGCCATTACTATGACCACTGATCCGACCAATATCTCCCCCTCTGGACCTCATTGATATACACACCAAGTTTGAAATCGATCGGTTAGTTAAACGGTTCTCGAGGTACGCTTTCCCTGTTGTATAGGGACAGTCAAGAACGCAGAGATTCCGCACATTTATAGATAGGCCTACAGTATGATATTGGCCTGTATTTGCTGGCTGGGTCCAGAACAGTTTTCTTTTACGAACCAATCTTACAATAATCACTTTACTGTAAAGTTACTATTTTACCACTACTCTAATAACATACTATTATTACATTGCTAATTTGCTATCTATTGATAATTCGACCATTTAAACGAAACATCGTGCAAATATAATTCTAACCTTCTAGTATTCTTTATGGTTCAAGAGAGGTCAAAGTGTATTTTGAGCCTATGAGAGCTTCACTGGTTCACAACATTTAAAGTAAAATAGAGGTAGTCGGGATTCAATCACACAACACGCTGTTAGGCTAGGTGTCCGGACCACTACGCCAGCTGTCCGGACCAAACAAAATCTATTTGAATATATCCATACCGGTACATGTTTCCTAACCAAAGCAGAATAAGTCAAAAATAAATTCAAGACTAATCTGGAGGCATAAGAAAGTGCCAATCCACAATTTCAAGCACTGGAAAGGGTGCTTTTGCACTCTTGCCAGTAATGTTAACATTCTTAACCAGTAGTTAAATGATTGATTCACATCAAATGTCATCCTGTATTAATAACTTCACTGTCAGTATTAGTACTGAATTAAACGCACATACAGGAGCATTTAATCCAGAGAGACAGGATTAAATGGTCTAGCCCACAGGTCAGACGAGGCTCTGTGGGTCAGTCCCGTACCTGCGGGGAAGTGGCATTCTGTCTGCCTCACTGCTTTACTCTCCGCAGACTGGCACATTTCACTATCTGAGCACCCTTCTTCACATCCACAATATCCGGCTACATCAGGGGGGAAGGGCAGCAGGAGTGATGCAAGAGAGCCAGAGTGGAGGAGAGGAGGATTGATGGAAGTACAAGGAGAGGTGGGGGATATTAGCAGTTTAAAATAATGGGAAGATAATAAAATGGAGCAAGAAAAGAAAGGAAGACGGGGAGAGCAGAGGAATGCCACAGTGAGATGATAAACAAGGGGACATAAAGAGAACAGAAAAAAAGGAGGCGTAAAAAGGAAGATAGAATTGTTTTCAAATATAAGTGAGTGAAGGAGAGCATGCAGGGAGAAATTATATACAGACAGCCAAGTGTGGACAAATAGGATAGATAGTAGGAAAGACAGGAGATAAGATAAGAGGGAAACTGTATCAGAAACATCCAGATTGGATATGGAAAATACCTGGGTCAAATAGTATTTGCAAATGATTTATCCTATTTGTTTTAGATTACTTAGGTGCCATATGGATATGATTGAGTGCCAGAAAGGTTGACGTTATACAATCACAGAAAATGTTGGAAACAGTGGACAGTTTTCTGCAATTGACATTTGACAACTTAACTGAGACTATAGTTACTGAATATTGTCCTAATTCGGGCACAATCTCCTTGTATCCTGGTACACCAGTATAAATTAAAACAATATCCAATAATTATTTACAAATAAAGTTGGACTCAGGTTTTATTTAGAGAGTCCTGCAGGTCGGAGTGATACAGCACACAGTTACAGTTATAGGACCACAAACTTTAATGGAGGCTTAGTGGACAGAAGAGTCAGTCAATGGGATTACTGATGGGAAGAAAATGTATTATATTACCAGAGCAACAAGAACCACAATCCATACATTCAATCTTACAATACAGTATGAACTCTGTTTTCAGGCCACAAATATGACTGATATCCAGGAATACTGCATGGGGTTATATGAAGCCAATAATCTATGAGCCCTTTTTGTTGTTTCAGCCGACCCAGTGAAACAACAGGTGAGCTATGATGCTACAGCAAAGCGCAAAAGCAGGTTCAGTAATTTTGCCTAAATGCAGACACTAGTAAACATGGTAAAATGAAGCAGGGGTGAGTGTGTCTTACAGAATGATATGAGCCAACAAGGAAGGAAAATGGTCAACAAGCACACAACAATCCAACCACAATACTCATTCAATCTGTACAGATTTAAGGTGTCAAATGAAACAGTATTATAATCACAGTACAAACACTGTGCTTGGCCTACACTGTTCCATAGCTCATGCAGGTTAAGCCACCTATAGATAGTAGTAGGCTGGCAAAGCAGGGTCAGGCGAATCTTTCAAGCTCAGTGTGGCACACAGTTTCTTGTTTAAAACCACACACTAATTTGCTGCAGGCAATGACTTCAACATTCAATATAGTCCAACCCATCTACAACATGAATTCAACAGATTCTAGAAAGGAGGCCACCATAAGGCGATATAATGCAACTCAACTCAGTCCATTGGACAACTCCGTCCATCTACCCCCTCCCCCACAATTATGGCAAACGGGGAGCCTCAGATGTTCTGAGGCCTCAGCCCGTCATTGGCTGGGAGACAGACAGGCCAGACCAGTAGCCCACCTTGCTGCTGTCGCGACCCAGGATGGCGTAATTCATGAACTGCTCAGCATCGATCTCCATCTCGTTAGCATCCTGCAGAGAGCTCTCCACGCTCACCTCTTGAACCCCTTCCTCACCCGAACCCTTTCCCCTGCGCACAACCTTCCGCACAATCTGCCACATCGACCACAAGCACACGTACGTACGTACACGAATCAGACACAAGCATACAGAGAGGTGAAGGAGAGATTGATGATGAAAGCATTGAGTAGTGAGGAGAGAGAGAGAATAGTAGATGGAAGACAATACAAGTGAGAATGTGACGAGAAGGAATGTTGAATTCATAGCATTGTAGTTAACATTGTACACATAGTACAGTTAAGCTGATGGAAATAATCAATCAGTCAGTCAATCAATCAATCAATCAATCAATCAATCAATCAATCAATCCATTTTAGATGATGATGAGCCAATCATCTACAAATCTAAAGGGGAAGAGGCACCTCTCTTGCTATGCACTACACGCCATAAAAAGGACATCTTCCCATGCTGTGATGTGGCAATGAACATGATTATTACTAATGAACAGCTCATGATAATTAATGGTATAATTATTTGTATTGGCTGGTTTGTGAGGCATTGTGAGGAAACCGTTTACCAGACCCAGAGCCATAGAGTAAGACAGAGTTACGATATTGAGGGGGCAGAAAACAGCCCGGTCACGTGGTTCATTGCCTCGCGTGAGCCCATAGACTCCAATGCATTCCGTAAACCTCCGGATGTCCCCATTCAATAGAAGTCTATGTAGAAGAGCCTGGCCTCATGAAGTGAACAGAGTTGTCGTAACTCTGTCTTACTCTGTGGCTCTGACCAGACCGGAAGTCTACAATACAGACAGCATACTAGTATGACTGACCTTCTTTGTGACAATATTTCCATGCTCATCTGTGAACTGCTCCTCACTGACATGTTCTCCAGGAAGGTCTTCTGCCTCATCACCCTGTGGATGAAAAAAGCACTTGTCATGTTAAATATTGCCATTTGCAAAAGCACAAATCACCACCTCTACACGATGGAATGAAATGGAATGGAATATAAGCTGAATATGAGTTGATGCCATCTGGCAGACGGTACAGATCACCATACTGTAAGCTCAACAGATATGAATCCTCTTTTGTTCCACTGTCAATCAAAGCACTCAATAACAGATAGCTAACTACTTGGGGGAACGGGGAAGACCTTATGATGGGAGAGTGCAATACTGTAATACTTGAACCTCTTGATATTATTTGCACAGTATGGGTAGGATAATTATTTTGTGTATTATGAACTGTATTTTTTGTACTATGAACTGTGTGTGTATGTATGTATGTAATGTATAATGCTGTCTCTTGGTGCCCAAGACAAATTTCTCCTCGGAGACAATAAAGGCTAATTGAATTGAATAAGCCATACTTCAGTGATGAAACCTTTCTTATGCATAATGTATAAGACAGTTGATTGTAGGTTATCTGGTGACAATGCAAAGTCTGGAGTCAGCAAACATAATCAAAGTGGAATCTAGAGAGACCCTTAAAATGCCTCTGTAGTAAGCATCATCATTTACATGTCAACAAGCACGTGATTCATATTACAAAGTTACAAATTCTGCCATGTTTTTAAATACATTTAGATCCAAGTTAAAACGTTACACGTTTCAATGGGTCCATCAATCCATCAATGGGTTTGAACTGTGGCAGCGCTTGAATATTTTGGATCAACAAACAAAGGTTATCATTTTGCGTTAGTTGTTTAGACCTTTTTGTATTCAATTGATAGTTTTTGTGCTAGTTTTCCATTGCAATATGGGGTAGTCAGGGACGATGACTATTTTCACTACTCTTGAAGAAAGATATTGTGAATTGACAAAGACATGCTAAAACGAAGGACATTTTCTCTCAGATTTGAGTTAGTTTTAGTTCCTTCTGTTAGCACATAATATAGTTTCAGTTAGTTATTTTTTTTGCTAAGCCTCTTTTCTTCTTCAGTTAAATGACACGTGGCTTGAGAACTAGTAGAGGCAGATAGAATCGAGAGGTTTATATGCATGTGCGGCATTACGTTATGTGTCAAGCTGCTCACCAAATTGGAGGACTTCTTAAGCTCACCTGCTTTATTGTACTTCCTCTCGCTGTCAGTGCTACCACTGAATGTTTGTATGCACTTTGTTTGCTCTCACCACCACCCCAGGCCAGCTGCACCACCAGTAAGCTCTGCTTTCTTGGCTTAAGGGTTCAGTTTTCCCCTGGGGGGGGGAGGGTGTTGTAAAGTAGATGTATTATCCCCCTGCTCTAATGGTCTTTTATTTATGCTGAGCAGGGAGTAATGTATAGCAGAGCCTGAATGCAAATATCAAATATAATATCCACACTTGAATTAACATTTTATAAATAAAATGTTCTGAAGCTATTAATGGTCTCAATGTATTCAGGAGTTATCTGACTGAACTAAAATGTTTTGTCAATTCTAGTTTTGTTTTCGTTAGCTTTAGTTAATTAACTATAATAACCCTGCGACAGACTGTATTGCGTAGTAGTTAGTATGAAAATCAGTAATCGCATAGTTATTTTTGTATACAGCTGCTCCGTCATGGCAAAAAACCCACTCCCAAGAGAGACAGAGATAATAGGGGGAGGGGGGGTTGTATTTAGAAGCAACAATATCATGAGCTCACTTAAATGGTGCTGTTCTTTGGCATTAGGACCTGTAATTACAGCTGATGAGGTTCATGATGATACAATTATTCCTCCTAATAATTGGGGCGCCAACATGGCTATTTATGAGATCAAAAACAAATGCAGCACTCAGACAAGTCCACAGGGAGTAGTATAGGCTGAGGTAAAGCCTCACTATCTTCCACAATCCACAGAGTCATGGGTCATTATCTTTGTTGAGACCAGGGTGGGGGTGGGAAAGGAAGCAAAATGCCATAGGGCTGGAATCCCAACTGGTTGAGCCAGGGAAAATCTGTTCACATCCATAACAAACTTAGCCACAGTCTAAATTCGACCCCTTCTGTGGTTCTATATCATTTTAGTGCATGACAAGACAAACATCATTATGATATTAGATTGACTTAATCGGCCTCCATTAATCCTTATAATGTTCATGTCCATTTGTATGTTATTGCCAATTAAATATACAGCATTTCCATTATTATTAAATAGTTAGAAATACTGCCAGCTGAAGCATGCCACTCAACTCAACAGAGGCTTGTCCAAACATTTATCCAGAAAATCCCTGTATCATCTCTTCGTTATAGTACTTAAATACGCACTGCGCCCCTCAGGTTTCCCCAAATGTGTTTGTATTCCTTTCTACTTCCGTTATATTTAGTGACTTGGTCCCCTTTCTACCACTGTCAATTGTTTTCCGTGGTTGTATGGTTCGCTGGTACCTTGAGGATGACTCTCCGTCGGACCACTCTGGTGGTAACATTCTCCTCCTCATCGGCCAGTCCATCCACCTCCCCCAGCTCTCGGTCCAGCTGAGCGTGTATGAAGGCAAGTACCGAACGCAAAGAAGAAGTGGCTATATGAAGGACATTCTGGCAGCTGATAACCAGAAAAGCCAGCAGCACAAAGCTGAAGAGAAGCTCGGTCACCAGGGCCCACATTGCACCAGCGTTGTGAGTTAATGGTAAACCAACACGGCCGCACACCCGCACACCCTGGTCTCACTTGTGATTCCCAATGAAAACAAATTTGTCGTTAACAAAAAGCGAGCTGCTGCAATCCCGTGCCTTGTCTCAGTGATTCTGACGCACGTCAGTGGCACAAGGTTTTTGCCCTTCAACTCCTATCCTTGGTCCATTAGTTGGGGCAGTGGGCCCTTTCCACTGGTCTCTGGTCCTTCTCTCCCGCTCTGGGGTTCAATTTGTTAGTTGGTACAGAGGAATGGCCGACCCATGATATCAAATCCGGGCATCAGCAACCTTGGGAGGCTTCTATTTCTCTCCACCCTCTCTCTCTCCCTCTTGCTCTCTCAATCCTGCTCTGTTTCTCCCTCTCCACCCCGTCAACCTCTCTTTTCCACACTTCTAAAAACACCCCTTTCCCCTCCTCCCCCCCCCCCCCCCCCCCTCTCTCTCTCTCTCTCTCGTATACATGTGACGTAGTGTCAGCTTTAAATACCCCTGGCTGCTCCTGTGAGGTTCAGTGTAGTGTGGAATGGTCTCTCTCGTGTACTCTACTTAAAGTTTAAACAAAGGATGGTATAGTTATGGTGTGGTATATTTGTAAAACAGGCAGCTCAAATCAGTCTGATAGGAGTCTCATGCCTTCATACAGTTCATAAAAAAAAGAATTAGGCTACAAATCATACAAAGCCATAAGGTAGAAACAATAACTATTGATAAAATGACGTTGAAGGGTCAACTTTGACTTCCATTGTGACCTCCGTGGAGGAATTAACCAGAACACTGCACGTCTCTTGTTATTAAAAAATAAATAAAACATAACATAACATAACATACAGAGCTGCGGAAAGATGAGATGAATGAAAAAAATATAATCTAAAAGTAAACATAATACAGGCAGTGTAAATGGTAACAAAACACACCATTTATACACTCCTCAGAGTTGAATGAACACTCAAGATTCTACTGTGCACCCGCTCACCCAGTGAGAAGGGCACTGTGGTGATGGTGCTGGAGTGTCAGAAAGTTGACACATGTGATGGGCTGGGATAGGGGATCATGTTACAGAGTGGTAAAGTGAGAATGCAAGCTATATTTAGCAAGATATGCTGCTGTCTGTGCCCATCTTGGGCCCAGTGTGTGTGTGTGTGTGTGTGTGCGTGCTCGTGTGCTCGTGTGCGCATGTATGTATGTATGTATGTATGTATGTATGTATGTATGTATGTATGTATGTGTGTATGTATGTATGTATGTGTATGTGATGAGAGAACATATTACTCCAGTTTTGGCATCACTGCACTGGCTTCCGGTTGTTTTTAGGATTGATTTTAAAATTATTTTACTTGTCTATAAAGCTCTCAATGGTCTCGCACCTTCCTACCTACATGACTGCCTGCCTAAATGTGTCCCAAACCGCCCCCTAAGGTCTTCCACTGCTGGCCTGCTCGCTTTGCCTAAAAAAATGGCAACTAAAAAATACGGGGAAGCAGCATTTTGCTTCTACGGGCCGTCGGCATGGAACAAGCTCCCATTGTACCTTCGTCAGGCAGCCTCTGTAGACATTTTTAAAGCTCAGCTCAAGACCCACTTCTACAACATTGCTTTTAATTGATCTTTTATTTTATTTTTATTTTTATTTTTATTATTATTTTATTTTTAATTTTTTGTTATTCATGTCCTCACTGTATTGCATTACTGCTTGTTTTTTGTCGTTGCCTTGCTGTATTGCATTACTGCTTGTTTTTTGTCGTTGCCTTGCTTTTATTTTATTCTCCATTGTTCTGTAAAGCACTTTGAGCTGCATTTCATGTCATGAAAGGTGCTATACAAATAAAGTTTTATTATTATTATTATTATTATTATTATGTGTATGTATTTATTATGTATTCTTCATGTTATATTATTATTGTATTTGTTGTTGTTGTAGCACAGTACGTTGTGGACCTTCTTGAACCCGTATGAGTGTAATGAAGGTGACTTGCTTTTGAACGCAGTATGCCTCACGTCCTAAACTTTGATTTAGCATGGTAGCATGTTTTGCATACACACTTTCATGGTTACTTTAATTAATTATTATTGGTTAAACCTAGTTATATTATATGTTGTACATGTGAACTGTAACTCCATACATGACGCAACTGTTTTAATCACACCTTGCAGTTGCAGGTGTGTGTGGTAAATTATCCAAGGCGCTTTACATAGATTGTGCATTCACCCATTTGCACACACATTCATACACCGATGACAGCGGAAACCATGCAAGGCACCAACCAGTATGTGTGTGTGTGTGTGTGTGTGTGTGTGTGTGTGTGTGTGTGTGTGTGTGTGTGTGTGTGTGTGTGTGTGTGTGTGTGTGTGTGTGTGTGTGTGCGTGTGCGTGTGCGTGTGTGTGTGTGTGTGAGATTTGCTCACCTGCCCCCTCATGCGCACATCGTCCCAGGCTCTCAGCTCTGGTACCCTGTGAGGGAAGCCCAGCCCCTTCTCAAATGGCTGGGTACCTCTGAAGTGCCCTCTGAGGATTTCCGAATGTCCCATGTCCCGCACTGGCTGAAGCAAAGCCTCTTGGGATACCCGGGACTGGTCTCCATCCATTGCATTGCATACTGATGACATCATGGTATCCATGGCCTGTCTGGGCTTGGGCTGGGAGCCCACCCAGGCCTGAGTAGGGTCAGTGACGGGGACCCAGCCAGGGCCAGTCTGCTCCTGCAGGTAGGACAGGAAGGAGCCCCCACTCCCACTTCCATTGCTACCATTAGATGACCTAGAAGGACAGAAGGGGACAGTGAGGAAATGGCAGAGGATTTGTTGGTGCACAGTACAATCCTCATTGCTCGCACTCCACCCAAAATCATGTTTTTAGAGTTTTTAGTGTGTTTTTTAAGCTTATCTAATACAGTATTAGCACTCTGCTTTTCTCTAAAGCATATATGGATTTTTACCTCCAAAATGAAGACTACCCTCTCTGTGAAAGCAGGTGTGGCACGCAACATGAAATTCAAAGGCATGCATACAGTGTGCCTGAAATTCCTTGCATAATTCATGGCTGTACTCAGCCTCTGATTGCCATATTCCCACATGACAGCAAGAGCAGGAAGCAGACTTGGTACTAGGAAGTAAATAGAAACACGTGAAAGAATCTAGTCGTGTGCGTGCGCGCGTGTTTTTGTGTGCGAGCGTGGCACGTTGTTGGCTGTGATTGTGTAAAAACTTTCTGTAGACTTTTCCTCCTATAGGCTCAGTTTGTTTGTTTAGTTGATTCCAGGGCCAGGCCCAGAATAACAAGCTATATTATTTCAACTGGTGAAGACGTTGTGGAAATGATGTAAATATCATCCCCATAGGGGCTGTGATCTGGCCGAGTCCTGAACGTCCTGAACGTTGAATGTCGGAGGATGTTATCATAACGTCATCATTTGGCTTGCTGGGTTAATATATCCTAGAATTGTTCAAGGTGCTAGGTGGGCTGACTGGGACACATAAGTTGGTAAGGCAATAGGGAGCCGGTGTTGGATTCCAGCGCTAGTTTGAAACCACCCCTCTAGTCCTTGGAAATGGCTCGTTCCTCCAACCTAGTAGGCGAGTGACATGGAGCTCTAACCACTCGGCTATCAGGTCGTGTAAATTGATAAATGAACACTGAGGATTTTACTGTGTATAAAACCTGAAATGTACGGTGTACATTACATTACATACTAATATTTCAGCTGACAAACACAACAATACACTTTCCACTGTGGAGTGTGGACTGCTTATTTTTCATACCCATCCTGGTGCAAAGTGTCAAAACACAAACAAATTCATACATTAGACCAACAAATATCAATTTGATATTAGTTAAAAACCACACCTCTCAAACCTCTCAAACCATTACAATGATGTAAAATTTCTATTTGCATTGATGAAATATATATATATTTATCTAATTAATGGCTCTTTATGTTTTTGACATTTACATTGTTTTAGTGTCAGGTTGGAATGTTTGTTCTACCAACATAGTCGGAATAATGGGATGTCGGAATTACAACCGGACCCCAACACGATTTAACTATAGTGATTTTTTTTGTCAGCTGTGTGAGCGCCTACCAGAGAGATTGTTGATATTTCAATATCCAGGTGAGAAGTAGATGCATGGGAGTCTGGCTCACCTGTCTCCATTTCGATCTGCTACACAGCTCAGACCAGGTGACTCGCTCAGCCGGGCGTACACCCTTTGTTGTCCTGCAACAAGAGAAAGCCCTTCTTCTGAGCCTGCCCCTCCGCCTCCTCCTCCTCCTCCTCCACCTCCTCCTCCAGCTCCACCTTGTGTTGTGTTAGTGAGTGCTGACGTCTCCGAACCCGCCTCTGACCCCTGACCATTGTTCAGCCCGTTTAGGTTGATCCCGGGGAGGGTGCCCCCGAGTGAGGCCGGCGTGGCAGTGCTGAGCGAGTCAACGCCCATCTCTGAATCATCCTCGGCCAGGTCCATGGAGCCCCCGCCCCCTCCGCTGGCCGCACTGGCCGCACTGGCCGGTCGGCCCAGGCTCCCGTACGGCAGCCCCAGCAGGCCTTCTGAGTCGTCAGCATTGCTGCACTCCAGTGAGGAGTCCTCCACGGCCACCAGGGAGGGGCTGTTGCCTGAGGGCCACACCTGCGCAGACATCTCCATGAGTGTGTCCTCCTCTGTGGTGGCAATGGGCGCACAGTCTAGGCTGGAGACCTCCTGCCAGTAGGGCTCGGCGCCCAGCGGGGAGGGCAGGCTGTACTGCATGGAGGCGGGCGAGAGTAGTTCTTCCGGCACCATTCCGTAACCTGGAGCGAGACAGAGAGAGGCACACTGACACGGGCCCCCCGCCTCGCTCCCCCACCTCACCCCCACAGCACCAGAACCCCATGGGTGGGGGGGGGAAGTGCCCCTGCCGTGGAGCAGGGCAACTTAGGGGAGGGGGCAGAGGGGAGCCCAGGGGATTAATGGGGAAAATGGGGAGTAAAAGGGGCAGGGGGACTTAGGGCAGGGGAGCAAGGGCAGCTTTTAGGGGGAAGGGGGAGAGGGGTGTGTCAAGCCAGATCTGCCAGCACTGACAGTGAGTGCAGCAGTGATAGCAGCAGCAGTCACAGCCAGGCTGACTGAGAGTGGCTGATGCTGCTCTGCTGACTGCAGGTAGAGGACCAGGGGTTACTGCCTCTGCCCCCATCCTGGGGCCGGGACACACACCTGTCCAGCAGGGAAAACACTTATTCACACGTACTCATGCCATACATACATCTTTCTCTCTCTCCGGATCTCTTTTGTCTCTCTTTCTCACTCACTCACACGCACGCATGCACGCATACAAGCATGTAGTAGATTATTATTATTATGTTTTACATATTGTAGTCAGGCTGGATTGCATGCATGCAGGCAAAGTCATTCTCTCTCCTGCGAGCATTATTTCATTCTCCTGTTATCTGTCACACAATTATAATTGCACAGTTTCACGGCACGCCCCCTCACTCATCCATACACGGAAATGTAAAAAAAAAAAAAAAAAAAACTATTCAAGAAAAACTATTTACATATATTTTTGGTGTTCACTGGATACAAATTCACTCACACACTATAACAACAATCTTATATTAGTGCCATCATTTTAGACAGTTTTAAAATATATATATATACAGGTATATAACTATATCTAACAGTGAGACTTCAAAAAGTTAATTAACAGACTCAGGTCACTCCACAACCATCTGTAATGCATTCAGAGACATCTCACACAGAAAACAAGGCACGGGTGCAGTTTTTTCATGGTGTTGCAACTGTATGTTGTTTGTTGGTAGACGTCAGATAAAAACTGCACAGTAGAGTTCTGTGAACTCTCCACTACGGAAAATGTTTTTTTCAGGAACCCTCATTTGAATGGCTTAGTAATTTAGATTTTCAATCCTATTATCCATTAACCACAAATGATCTATTTTGCATCCATTTTGTATCCAAGTGATACTGAGCACACAAACTGGAAGTAAATAAAAACAATATTTTGTGTAGTGATAAATGGCAAGGAAGCATTGTGACATGTCGGAGGGGACATACACGGAACAACGGATGAAGTTGTGAAGAATATAAAAGACAGAGGTCTGCAGCTATGTGGCCATTAATCTGACATGTGTGCATGGCATGTGGCAACATGTGGCGACGCGCGTGCGTGCATGCGTGCGAGAGAGAGAGAGAAAGAGATGTATTACTGTCAGTGAGTACTGCTGAGAGTGCAGAGGATATTAGTGTCACTGTAGCACCGTAGCTAACTATTAATATTACCTATATTATTCATATAGTATCCGGTTTAGTCATAACATGTCAAAAACCACACTTGACTCACAAAACACTAATATGACTACAGCATAATATGAAGCACAACACCAAAGCAAGTTTGTTTAAAGTACTGTAAAGTTGTATCTTAAAAATAAAGCTTTCTGATCAAATTTGTTCAGCCAGTTTGTTACAATGTTCCCTTGTTAGAATTGTTGGTTGAGCTGCAAAGTGGCTCAACGCAAGATTATTGTCGTCTGTCTGTCTGTCTGTCTGTCTGTCTGTCTGTGTGTAGACTTAAACAGTATGACACTGTGACTGCATATTTGACTATCAGAGGGTGCTGCAGCTCAAGTATGCACACCTTAATTTTGCCGTTTCACCCCTGCAAAGGCTTAGAAAGTTTTGAATATCTGTAAATGTGATTTAAAGCATTAAATGAAGTCAAAATCTCAAAATTAATTATAAATTCAACTGGAAGTTTGCCTAAGGTTGCTAAAACTTGGCTGCGTCGGTGTGAGCCTGACAGTTTATATTGCTGATGTAAATGTGATTAATGATATACATAGCTTGCGATGTTAGTTCAGGCAGAGAGAGGGTAACATGATTGTGCATTACTATGTGGGTGTATACAGTGTTCTGCATACGGCATACGGCATATACTGTGCTGACGTGGCAATCAGCTGACCAATTGGTTGGGGTTGTTATTGTTTGTTATCTCTCTGAAATTGTGCTGAGCAGGAAGAAAGATTTAGCAGAGCCTGAACGCCAAGATAAAATATTATATCCACACTTGTATTTTCATGATATAATACAATATTGGTTCAATCTAGTTATCTAGAGTTATCTGACTGAACTGTATTTGTGTGTTTAAAAAAAAAAAGTATGACAATTTTGAATTCATAATATGACTGATTTAAAATTCTATGTATTTGTGAATCTCTTCCTGTGAGTAGAAAGAAAAGACAGTGCATGACTGGAAAGGTGGAGTCATGCAGTCAGTGGTGGTGATTATACATGGATGTGATGACCTGACCCTCATGATACAAAGACAAACAAACACAGGGAAGAAATGCACCTGAAGCTCACAATACAGTGAAGAGACACACATAGCAATCACGCACGCACGCACGCACGCACGCACGCACGCACGCACGCACGCACGCACACACACACACACACACACAGAAAAAATAAATAACGGCACATGAACACAAACAAATACAGAAACACAGGACAATCTCCAAATTACAATTGAAATACACTTAAACACACTCACATGAGCAGACACAGACTGACTGCACACTCTAAACACATGTAGTAAGGGGGGACTAAACCATGGGTGGACACTATTCTGTTGGCTATGTACCTCAAAGACACAAAATACTTAGAAATGCACAGTCAGATGGATGTACAGTACATAGAATCAAAGGTGTACAAAACAGGTCACAACATTCATACGTACATGAACACAGTTCTCAAAAAAAGGTTTTCTGATAACCTTTTTTTATTATTATTTTACCCCCCCATAGAGGACAGAAATTTGAAGACGACGGAGGTGCCAGGCTGTAAGGTCATTCTCAGACATGCATGCCATGCAACAATAACAAGAAAGACTCTAGGTCATGCTTAAAATGCATCCAGACAACCTAGACGTCATCTCCCATAAGCCACTGTGCCTGCACTGCTGTTTGTCTCCATGGCAAACATGGGCGAAGGCAGGAAATGAGGCTAGGTTTCATCCAGCATGCAGACAGGCAAGAATGCAGGGGTAGAAGGGAATGGGAAAAGAGGAAGGATAGGACAGGAAGGGGTATAGTCAGAAAGACAGGTACAGAAAAGAGGGAACAGAGAAAAGAAGAGGACAGAGGCAGAGCGAGAGATTCAAAGGGGAGATGGACACAGACAGAAAGAGTGAGAGAGTGAGGGACACCTCCCCCTTCCCAGGGGGTGCTGAATACACAGTGTGTGAGGGGAATTGGTCACAGAGCAGACAATTAAAAAGTGGAGTTTTCAGGAGTAAAAAATAATAAGAAGAAAAAGGAATAAAAATGCAACAACTGGTTTAAAAAAAAAGAGGGCCATAGGTCAACATGAGGTCAGCATGAGGTCAGAGTTCGAAGAGGAGGATTGAGAAGGAGGAAGAGTAGGGCGGCTGGGCTGCAGATGACATGTCCAGAGAAACACACACAGAGAGAGAAGGATAGAAATTCACAGGGACCGGCACAGGGCTCCCAACAGGACATCATCAACCCTGACGAGACTCAAACTGCACCCCATGCAAACACAGGCAGACAGAGTTGAAATATTCCATTAAATCTGTAAGCTGTCCTGTTGTCTCTGTAACGATCTTATTCACTTATTACTTTGAAAACTGCCAACGCTTGTGAAGGAAACCCGGGAAATCTTAACCTGGAATTGCTTATACCGACAACAGTGAACTACTAGACTTAAGGAAGAGTCACTGAAAAAAACTGGTAATGAATAAAGATAAGAGATACAGATGGCTAGTCTGAATGGAACTGTAAAGCGGATTCTCCTACTCTAGATGATACTTAAAACTTGCTGCAGCTGAAACACACTGTTCCTCAGATGATACAAATGTGCACCTGCCATTTGATTCATAAACTTGGATAGTAAATCATAAACCACTTTGTAATCATGGTGTGATTAGCTGAAGATGCAGTTGACCAAATTTGCACGTGTGCCATTGTGCTCTTGCGTCATACTTTGGAGGGTGGCAGGTGTGTGGGACGAGTATGACACAAGAGCAGAAAAGGCCACCGTGTGGATGTGGTCAACTCACCAGCCTTGATGGAGGTATTGTCCGGTAAATGTGCGACCAAAGTTATGTCAAAGCAAAAGACCTTTGGGAGGCAGGTATAGACAACACAAATACGACAGGCAGCCAGACAGACGGACGGGTATCAGATTCACTGCAGCTGTGATCTGAATGTCTCCCTTTTGAACCTTTGTGCCTCATGGTCATGTCTCTATGCATCATTACATCACCAGGTATTGCTCCAGTTTGCACAGAGAGGACCTGGCACCTGTTGGAATGACCCACGGCCACACTGGACACGAGAGCAGAGAAGAGAGGCCAGTGCTCTCCAGTGAGGGTCAGTCCAGTGATGAAGGAGCTCACGCGGGTCCAGAGGTGAAACTGGAGTCAATCAGATGTATGTTATGCATGTGGTGAAGGAAACCATGAGGTAAAGGAGTAAAAGACTGAGTTCTGACAACTGGTGTGAGCGCCAGTTAGGGTACACTTAACGCTAAAGGCAGATTCATATCATGTATGGCAATGATTCATTTTATGAGTCATTTTATGAGTCATTCTACAGTCCATATAACATACTGAAATGTTTACCACATCAATTACCATATCAATTACTTTTCAAATAATTGATGAAAAACATATTCCTGTATTAAATAGTACTTAAAATGGTGCATTACAATAGTTATGACGTATAAAAGATAAAATGGACTTTGTGGTTTTAGTGGATGTTCAAAAAGAAGTATTTCATCTGACTGATTCTTTGACAGTGTCAAATCTGACCTGTCTTTACATCAGTAAGATCTTAGCCTCATTGACAACTTTAAAGGTTTTCTGTTTATTATTTCACTGTATTTGTCTCAAACAACCACCCAGTGAATAAACACATCATGGAAGTACAACAGAGGCATTTGTAGGAGTGTCCTGAGTCTCTCTCCAGGTTGAAGGGGTAAAAACCTGTAGATTTGTGTCAGTGTTTGTACAGAACTGTGTTTATGAAGAATACATAACAGGAGCAACAGGCAAAAAAAAGAGAGATAAATACAGAGCAAAACCATCCACGGTATGCATTTGGGGAGGCGGAACGTTTGTACTGGAAGGGTGGGACTCATACAAAGTGTATGCAAAAAAGGGCTGCATTTTGGGAGGACGGGGGCACTTACCATTGGTGATGCCGGGGGACAGGTGGTCTCTGTCATTGTGTCTGCGTCTGCTAGGCTCACGGCCTTGTCTCCCAACCTGAGGAGGCTGGCCCTCCAACATGCTGACTATATCCATACGGTCGATGCTCTTTAGAGCCACGTACAAGCTCTCCACTGTGATGAAGAAACATGGAGCCAGATGGAATAGAGAAAGAAGAGAGAAAGAGAGATGGTGAGAGAGGAGATGGAAGAGAGAGGGGGCCGGGGCAGACGTGGACAGAGGGGGGGGGGGGGGGGGGAGGCACGGCAAGACAAAGAAGCAGGGTCCGTACCAAAACTGAGAAAAAAGTTGGGGTATCCGAGGATAAATAGCAACACCATTAAGGGGACACAAAAAAAGACATCATGGACTTGTTAAAGTTATACATATGACTTTAACTTGATGATGATCAGGGAGGATATGGGAGGTCAAATGGAGTTTAGAACAATCTCACATCTCTTATACTGACTCTTTGCCCTCTTTCCTTCACGAGTAGCCCAGAGGTTGAGCAGCGTAGAGCTCTGCTCCAGCAGTGAGTTGGGATTCTCCACACGGATCTTGTTGATGTCATCAACGCTAAACTGAAGCTCTCGTGCCAACTCTGTTTAGACAGGGATACGGAAGGGTAAGGTTTAGCAAGAGAGGGAATTATACAAATAATTTTATATTTTGCAATATTCTGGACCATGTTTGGAAAACACACATGCACGCACGCACGCACGCACACACGCTCGCTCACTCACCAGCCCAGCTCAGCCCCAACTGTTCTGCAATCAAAGCCATTTTCAACTCTGTCCTTTCCATGGCACTCATTGATGCTGCAGAAACCAGACCACAACTGAGCTTCAACATTGTGAGACAATACAATCAAAGTAGTGATTTTCACTGCATGAGGCACATAGGATCTTAAATGCTGTAGTGCTGCTCTGGACAGATGTGTATATGCAGTAGTAAGATTAGAAACGTGCAACTTTAAAGGAAAAACAAAACAGGCATTGTACTTATTGTCATCTAGCTATAGATGACATCATAAGCAAATAAGCATGTGCATTTTCAGTTGGGAGAGTCTCATACCCATAGCAGGCTCATTCAGGGCACTGTATCTTTCCCTTAGGGCAAGCGGTGTCAGAGTTCGCCTCCTGTCTTCACTCCCTACAATCTGCCAAACACAAGCAAGCACTGAAATCTGTCTCCTCAAGGAACACGAGATGCAACATCATCATGTGTTTGACTAGGTCGGTACCTTGATACACGGAGGCATGGTGATGTTGAGGTTACAAAGATACCTTACCTTCATACACGGAGGCATGGTGATGTTGAGGTTACAAAGATACCTTACCTTGATACACGGTGGCATGGTGATGTTGAGGTTACAGAGCACATGTTGACTGTCTTCATACTTGGTGGACTTGCGCAGGAAAGACAGGAATCCAGTCGGATCCTTACTGCTGTCTCTCACCTTAATTTGACAAACAAACAGCAGAAGCATGCTCGAGACATACAGTACACACACTCATCAGGGGTGGGTGCTGGGCATTATTAAGCCTCAGACACAGGGGGAATTAGTTGTGAGGTCTAATGTGAACAACACCTTGACAGAGACAGGGAGCCGGTTATCTTTGAAAGCCTGGAAGCTGAAGCAGCGAGGCTGCTGGGTGGCCTTCCTCACCGGCACAAGGTTCCCCGAACATTCCAGGTGAAGTGGCATACCCTCCATCACCTGTAGAGGGCGATACTGGCATCAACCAATGTGGAGGACACGGACAGCACAAAATGGCTCCGGCAGGAAGCAATAGTGTGAGAAACATTCACGATTCCGAATCTAAACTAAATAAATAATAACATTAGGTGTCCTTATCACTGATGTCCACAGCAATGGACATCAGTGACATCGATCTTCTTAGGTGTTGGTTTGAACAGGAAATTGTATAAAGATGAAGCTATATACAGTGGGAATTGAGCAGCACTACAAGGGGTCACATGGCTTGTTGCATGGGCACCATGGGAAACAGTTGGCGAAGAAGGAGAGAGTTTCCCTGGCAAATGTTTCTCAGCTGTTCTAGGATTTCAACTTGCAGCCTTTCCATCACAACCACTTCTCTGTAATGTCTATCCTTCTGTCACTCCATATTGTGTTCCTTTTCAGCCAGTGCAGCTGACTAAGCTAAAAGAAAAAAAAAACATACATTGCTGCCTATAGGCCTAGTTTCTTTACAGACATCAGGATTAGAATTGAGGATTGGTCTGTAAACCCATTCAGTGCAGCTGGATGCTTTCATTTCAATTTAGTGCTGGGCAATGTACTGAAAATATATTGAAACCGATATTTTGAATATTGCCATTTCATTTTCTCATATATCAATGAATTGACACAATACAATTCGTAGATTTTTCATCATCGACAAAATAGATCATTCTGATTAACCACTTTGTTTTATACTTGGTTCGTAACTACACTGTATTTCTGCCTGCCTACTGACCTCTATGTCTCTGCTTCGAGCCACCTCTGTGAAGTTCTCATGTTGTTCCAGGGTTTTGTCCATCTTGTCATCGGTCATGCAATAGCAGCGTAGGCGGCCCTCTCGGACCTCATTCATCTTAGCAAACACCACAAACTTGGCCATGTAGGGTACAGCCGACAGCTCCCTGTAGAGCAGGTCAGCAAAAGAAACCGCCTCGGCTGTTCGCGGACAGTCTGCCAGCCAGAATCTGAGAGGGAATAACAATACGTGTTTTAACCATCACACATAAAACTACATTTTGAGTTTGTTTTTGAACTTGTCAGGAAATAGCTATATCCTAGCTGCTGTTTGGGAAATGTCAAACGCTTGGTAATACACCTAAATAAATATATAGATATAAGACAGGTGTACTGTAGGTCCTTTGACCTACCTTGCTGACACATTGGTTGTGAAACTGGCACAGTCATTGGCATACATGAGCTTTGTGGTTCCAGTGATGTCCTCCCATTGGGCTGGAGCTGTGCCACCTGTGGCGCAAGCAGGAGGGACATATTGGTTAACCACCTAAGCCTGACACCGTTGTATGCCGAAAATAGGTGATCTACAAGCTCACAACGCATCGCCATACGACACGTTGTGAACTTGTAGATCTGCTATTTTCGCCGCACGACACTGTCGTAAGACGAGTATAAATTAAGCATATTGTTGCTGTCGGGCAGAAACTTCGTCATACTGCAGTGTCACGCGAAATTAGCTAAATCTACAGGCTCACGTGTGAGCTTGTAGATTGGCTATTTTTTGCTATTTTATGTTGGGGTTATTTAAGTGAAAGTGAAAGTGGTTAAGTATAAAGTTCTATAAGAACCAGAGATTTGTGACTAAATAATAACTACATTGGATCCAGTGAAACACAGATAATTTTTTCCATTTCCTGAAAAGTAACGGTTTTGGATGTACAAGGTTTCTGTCCGACAGAGACGATATATAGGCCTAAGCGATTTTTGCGTGACATGCCCAAAATAGGGACACATGGAAATCCGTTATTTCCGGTGAGAGGTTGCGCTTGATTTATCGAGCATGCTTTTTATGCCGACATGTCCTGGAATGAAAGACAAGTGTATTTTCTTTTGCAAACTGACAAGTTTCACGATAGTAAAGCGATTCTTTTGATACATAAACCTTCACTCTCAGGAAAGAAAAAGGGAATCAATTGTCATATGCGTGTGTTGCAAAAGAGTTGGAGGTGTTTCTTGTATGGATTCGGCTCCTTTTCATGGCTTGTGAACTTGAAAAACACTGTAGGACAGAAAAATATATCTACCGTGTATTTAACATTATATACTCACAACCGCAACGCTAATACCTGTGTCGTTTGCACTTCCAAGACAATGGCGGATTTGTACAGGCCACCAAACTTGTATGTGTGTCTCAAAGAATTACACTGTTGAGTTAATCAGATCCCTCTTTTTACACACAGCCCCGGTGCACAGTACCTATGACGGAGCAAAGCAAACGTAGACTGGTTGTGTCCCCCTCCCCAGAGTCTCGGGGGCTCTCCTTCCAGGATGGAGGTAGGGGGATGCGAAGGCCGATGGGCCGGTGAAACTTGCGTCGTCTGGGCTCAACCGTCACCACAGGGCTAAAGTTTGCCTGGTTACCCAGCAACTTGGCAACCAGCTCATCCGGAACTGGCTGAGCCTGAGGGCAGAAGACATTTTGGGGAAGGGAGTGCATGACATAGGCACCATCATGATGATGATGATGTGGCGGTGGTGGTGAAGATTAAAGGTAGAAGAGAGACAGGCCAAGGGATAGAATGTTGACAGACACAAAGTTTGGTAAAGAAGTGAGAACAGGAGATGGTGGGATGTGTATGTCCCATCGGACATACACAACGGAAGAGTAAAAAAAGATGGAGAAAGGACAACCAAATGGGAGAGAAAGAGTTCCATAGTGAATAGAATGTGCTATACAATCTATCTAAAAGATAATTTCAACACAAATGTCTTTTTTTTTTAGATGTGTTTATTGTAAATGTAACAAAAAGTGTTATAATTCTATTACAAAACAAGCAGACACAATAAACATGTTAATGTAATAAAAGTTGTATAAGCACATCTAATGTAGAACATAGATAAAATAATACAATATAATGTAACAGGACAGGGGAAAGCCATGAGGGAATAAAGATAATTATAACCATATCTATTTATCTTTATTTACATTCAGTTTAACTGTCACTGTATTTAGCTTTGAAAGTTGAGAGCATAGTACTATATGTATGCAATCAATGCGCCATGCATGGAATTATAAAGCTATAAATAGCTTATAAAGCTTATAAAGCTATAAATAGAGCTATGTCTACATTCAACTGAAAGACAGCTGTTGAAATAATATAATATATAATAATATAATATTTATAAATATATATTTAAATATAACACTGAAGGTCCATTTATATTTATCCTGTGCTCCCCATTCAAGTGACGTTTACATATATTTTATGCCCTTAAAATGTATTGCATATGATTATGAGGTTGTACACTTTCATCAAAACAATATTTGTTCACAAGATTTTGTTTTATTGCGACGGTAGGTCAAAACCTGCAAAACAAGTCCGTCCGTCATTCAGGTCACTCCTCCATATATGGTTGTCAGTCCATTACGTCTCGTGACATCACGCGCCTCCATATATGGTTGTCAGTCCATTACGCCTCGTGACATCATGCCTCGTGACACGTCACACCACCATATATGGCCGTCAGTCTATCACACCTTGTGACACGCTCCATATATATCCATCTAGATATATGAAGATCACGACAATGACTTTATCAAACCCTGGATAGCCATACATGGAGAAGACTGGATCATCACCTAGATCTGCATACGGTATATGGAGCCGGCCAGCAATTCTACGTCTGACCTCAAACCTGACCTCAAACCTTTAGATCTCCATATATGGAGCTGATCACAGAACACAATCACTGAACACAATCTATATGTTGATCCTTTCCCACCCGTCCTTCCTCTTCGATCATTTGACCTGTCCATTCCCTCTAGCCAGGCCCTCCCCAAAGTTATTAGTGCAGCCGCGCTAACCTGGGCCCTCATCAAACCCTGCCAACGTTAGATCTCCATATGGAGCTGACCTGTTCTGACATTCCATATGTTGATCTGACCTCATAAAACCCTGTAGACTCAAGACACGATCCATATGGCCAGACCTCATCAAACCCTGTACAGTGCACTGCCCCCGCTGCCACCCTTAGATCTCCATATATGGAGCTGACCTGTTCTGACATTCCACGTTGATCGGACCCCCATGCCAAAGCGCCAGAGCTCGCCCAGCAGTCTGCCCGCCCAGGCGGATGCATGCACGCGACCTCACCCTTTAGGGCGTCTTACTGGTATCTATAGATGAAATGATTACTGTTTTATTTGTGATCCAAGAATATTTCTCAAGAAATGCTGAATAAGGTAATTATGGAAAAGGATAATGTAGCTACAGCTTGATTTGTATGGTAAATCATATTCCATTTAGCACAATTCAATCCTATAGGCCCACAGCTGTAATGAATGTTCCATGGTGATTTAGGTGTTCACTATTCCAAGGGCAGATAACTACATAACCATTTTATAGAACAAAGGAATACATCTGATAATATATTAATTTATATACTAGATATTTTATATTGTAGTTAACCAAATTTGAATATCACATTATCATATTTTCTTTTCCCAAATAGTCAACTAATCTATGCTATCAAGTAGACCATAAAATGAGAATAAGATAGTGTAATAAAGAAATTGATTGGTGTTTACCCAGCATTCAAAAACATAACTTTTCAAATTATCATATGCAACAAAGAGAAGCATTTCCGATTGGATTCTCTTGTAATTAGAAAAAAATACGTTTTACATGATATATGATTCGGTCATATCATTATTCAATTACTAAACTTGAATTGAATTAATTGTCTGTTCAATTCATAATTTCACCCTTAGTTGGATCCTTGATTCTATGATTCTTATTGGTTTAGCCAGCTTACAAAATCGAGTTGGGATATTTGCCCTGGTAAGTTACCTAAGTTCATTATTAAGTGCCTTTACTGTATCAGTTTTGTGGGATAATGTGGAAATGGTCATTATCTCAACATAACTGCAGGCAAATGAAGCCTTATAATTCCATATGTCCAGTCCACCAATTATCCTGGGAAATTATAAAACATGCTTAAACTGAAAAACATGATAAAAAATTTTTTTCACTGAATCAGAAAAAAAGATATCGGAAAGTAATTAATTAAAGGTATATTCAGTGATTTCACTCAAAAAACCTTAGGTTTCGTTTTTGGCTGTGGGACCCAGCCTTTCGTCCAATCAGGATAGAGAGTCAAAAACGAAACCTAAGGTTTTTTGACCCCCAGGGGTTAACTGGGGACAGGGAGGAACTCCTTATATGGCCAGCACACTCTATAGTAGGGAGGATTATCACAACAAAACAAAAAAATAAGTGATATTTGAATTAAGTGAAATCACTGAATATACCTTTAAAAATAGATATTTGTAACACCAAAACATGTGAAAATGGTGTCGGATGAACACAAAACATTATGTGAAATACAAAACAAAAAGGTCCAGAAAACAATTCTTAAAAATGCAAAGAAAAAATAAAATAAAATAAAATAAATCCTAACGCAACCTGTTCTGATAAGCTGCCCACAGCTCAACTTAAAGATGGAGTGCTACAATTTTTGTATTTTTCCAGTTTTTCATGTGTCTATAAGGTGACAGTAGGCCTACTTCATTAGACTTAACTTTGTATTTAGGGTTTCTTCCTGGAGGCTGATAACCTGACGCTGCCAGATCCAAGAAGCTTGCTACACAAATTTGTTTCACAGCTTATTCGATGACGGGGCTGTTCCTTTTTTTCAAGATACTTGGTAGATGATTGGATGGGACCGTCTGTCTATCACCGCGTGGGCGTGCAAACACAACCAATCATATTGACGTGTCTATATAGCTTCACATCCGGTTTCGCACATATCCCGCCCTTAGCTCACGCTGATTGGTTCGAACCACGGAGCGGTTCGGTGTTAGCTCAACTCCCTGAGAGATCCCAGATGGTTGCTGTGTTGGGGAACATGGTTACCCAATACCGCCCCATCTGGCAGAGTCAGGTTAGGAGGCTGAACCCTTGACAGTCAAACGGGCCAATGAAATAAACAGTAATATAGTGACATCACATTATAAGCCCCTCCCCTAACCCCTCCCCCTTTATCATACAACTACAGCTGTGGGTGCGGCTTCAGTTCAGGTGGATCACCACCCATCAGGCAAACCAGGCATACTTAATGAACTGGTGGGCGTGCCCACATAAAAACAACATTTTAACAAATACTGTACACTTTTTTGAAAAAATTATACCTCCTCTTATAACAATAAGACCTGATGATCATGTTTTAGGGTGGAAAAAAATCACGGCACTCCATCTTTAAGTACACCGAACATGTTTTCAGGTATTAAGGATTCTTCCTTCTCCTTCCTCCTCCTCATCCTCCCATCTCACCTGCAGTCCCAGGCGGACGCGTTTGGTGACCGCTGTCTCAGGAAAAGAGGCCTCCACCATGGGCACCAGCTTGCTCGTCAGCGAGCCTCCCTCCGGTCCGATCAGGTCACTCTCCTGCTGGACACGTGACACGACCGCAAAGTACAGCGGGAAGTCGGTGGAGATGATGCGACGGATACGTTTCTTCCCAAGCTCCACCTGACTCTCCAGTTCTGAAAGGTTAGAAATCTCATCAGGGTGATGTAAGATATAAGAGCAAAATGGTCACTGTCTCAATGAGGTCAGTTGTAGTGTCAGAAAATGTCAGACAAATGTGTCACAATACATTCGTCTCCTTACCCTCATCCATTCCATTGAGGATGGTCTCTAGCACATCGTCACCATAGCGATTACGGTGTTCCTTCCAGACGGAGCCGTTCTCACTCCTCAGCACCACTAGCTCGCGGTCTCCACGACCCAGAGCAGCGAAGTGCGGGATCTCAACGATGACCGGTCTGATGCACGGACACACAGGTTGTGCATGAGCATGAGCATGTGAAAGAATGGTTTTCATTATGCTATTTGCACCTCAACAGAGGATTGGGAGTTTAAACAATATTCTCACCCCAGGAACTGCATGCTGGCTGGTCCCAAGGAGATGATTCTGCTGGCCAGTCCTTCTCCTTCAACAAGTGGGGGTGGGGTGGTCAATTTCTGGGGCTTGACCAGGCGGCAGGTGATGCGGGTGGGGGCGGCACACGTTCGCGGAGGTATAATGACACGGAGCCCGTTGTGTCTGCTGCCTCTCATGGAGCCACCACGAGCATCTACCATGAAACTGACCAGGAACCTAGAACAGGCCAAGCTCATGCTCATACAAAGCTCATCACAAACAAGCTTTAACCAATGAACCACCAAAAATGACAAAAGTCTCCCAAAATCTACAAGCTGACAATGTGTCACAGCGCGAATCACTGAGTTCATAGATCTGTTCATTTCTTGTGTGCAATTCTTCAATCATGTCGTACCTATATGGCCAAAAGTGGGCCGCTAGGGTGAATGTGGTTAAGAAATGGATGGGCTGCATATTTACTGTTCTGACCCTGTGTGTATGGGGCTGGCCACCGGGCTGACATTATCCGATGTCTCTGTTGCTGGGCTGCTGGGGATCAAGGAGTCATCATCATATTCCTTTGGTAGTGGAAGTGGAGTGTGTTGCTAAGAGAGACGGAAAGAAGGTCTTGTTGTTTATGGCAATGGCCAATGTAAAAACCTAAGCAACATTTTAGGTTGTTTGCTGTTGTTGCCCCAAAAGTGATATATTTAAAACAAAATCTAATTATTATACCTTTATCATACATTTGTTGGACAAATTTTGTAAAGCATTTCAGGTTATCAATAAGCATTGAAGACAAAAGCCACTACATTTGGAACCTTATTGTTTTTGAGGCAGACCGCACTAATAAAGATAATTGTATCATGTAAAATACGTTGAAGTATACCGTAGTTGTTTTTATATATCTACAAAAACCGTATACAAATAATAATATATTGATACGCAACCCATATGGATGCAATTTCTACAAGCGCCACAATGTGTCACATTGCGTTGCGATGTGACACGTTGTGATGCGTTATTACTTATGAGCTTGTATAGGCAATTTTAACTCTTTTTGATAAAGGGCTAGTTTGGGTCCCTGGCAGACACCAAATGTATCGGTTGGTTCACGAGCGAAAAGGTTTGGGAACAAGTTGTTCTACCTGATCCACCGCATGCTCCTGCAATATAACGGTCTCTGGAGAGACACAGGGGATCCTGGGAATGGATGGGGAATAGTTCCTGTCGGGGAAAAAAATTAAACAATAAAACAAGTGAAAAACACTGTCAGACTGTCTTGATATTTCCACACCCCCCTCAACCTAGTCTTCCTCATCCAATCCGTCTATGGTGTCATTTCAATCTGTCCGTCTAGTAGTTGTTATATTATGTAGTATATTATGTTAATAACTCTCCCCCTGCTCCCCGCCCTGCCCCCTTAGCCTCTCTCGTACTCCAGTGATTTCTTGGGGGAGAGGAAATCGTCATCATGGTCTTTCATGTCATCCGTCTTCATGTACCTGGCCCCTTCCGTCCCCAACATCTCCTCTCCTTCAGAGAACAACATGCCAAAGAAAGCGAACAGAGCGTGGTCAGGTTGGGTGAAACAGCAAGAGGGAGAGGAGGAGAAAAAAAACAGAACAACAAGCAGTGTTAATAAGCTGTTAGAACAGTTAGACGACATAAATAATCCAGGATTTAAGGAGTTATGGCTGTTGCCGAGCTTAGCGATTAGTGACAATGCTACATACGGTGAGGTCAATGGCAAAACATCCAATATTGGCTACATAATATACAGACTTCCAAAACAGATGGACATTTAGACATGGAGAAGTGGAGAAGGCACTAGAGTCTGTATTCACTTCACTGTACAGTTAATCATACCAAATCTAGAGTAACACAAAGAGTCCAGTCAGAGAATATAACATTGTGTATAGGTGAACAGCAGCGGTAGACTCATAGTCATTCATAAGTGTGCGTCATGAAGATAACAAATAAATACATTATGTTTTCTAATTAATATACATGCACGCACACACACGCACACACACACACACAAAATACCCCAAAACATCAGAAATTGACAAAACTAAACCAAAATAATCAAAACAAAACAGCATTTGCTCTTGTCTCAAGAGTTTACT
The DNA here is from genome assembly GCF_964188405.1 of Protomyctophum parallelum. NCBI lineage: Eukaryota > Metazoa > Chordata > Actinopteri > Myctophiformes > Myctophidae > Protomyctophum > Protomyctophum parallelum. The sequence goes on from NC_139710.1 coordinate 10,809,414, forward strand.
CTATTCATCTTACTCTACTAATTTGGCTGTCTTGCTAGTAAATGATGTATAGATATACCCAGACTGTGTTGTATACCCTTTACTTACCCCCTCAAAAGAAACAAAACTGTTGAGAATTTGTGAATGTACAGTATCAGCGTGAGAGGAGTTAGCATAGCCTGTGTGCAGTCAAACTCTCTTGTGGAGTATGGAGTGTTCTATTTCGTCCCTGCTGACCGCCAGAGGCGGTGCTTTAAGCACTGAATACGTCCCTTCGCGCATGCGCAGTCGAGTATTTTATACCAACAATGTCGGTTGACCCCGTGATGACCCGGAGTCGTCTATAACTTCCGGCAGTCGTCCGGGGCTCAGTCCCTAATTTCTTCTCGCTTTGCGCAAGTTGTACATAGCACAGAGTTCTACAGCAGAATTAAACTGCACGATAACAGAACTATTGCTTTGCTACTACTAAGTCGCCGGTAGTCCCGCGACCATTGTTGGTCGGAGCTGTGACGCGTGCGTTCGCCCTCCAGGGACTGCGACTTAATACTACTATTATTGTATCGTTTTCGAGTGGAGCTGGGCTTCACATCGTCTTCTTTCCCCGTGGGAACAAGGTAAGCAGACAACCCCTGTTCGCATAGGCTGCGTGCGCGCTGCTTCCCTGCAACACACACGGTCGCGTGCTACAAACGGCGACCTGAGCGTCCCGTTTTAGCACCCGTCAAAGTTGAACGGATAGCTCGTTCTCTTTGACAGCTTACGCTGTCTTGTTTTCCCACGAAGGCTGCGCCGCAGTGCTGGTGACGGCAAGCGTTAGCACTACCCGCTCCCAGCACGTGAGTCGACGCTAGTATTATTTGTTTACTACTTACCTATACTACTTATACTTATACTACTTATACTTATAAGTGTACTTATCTACTGCTATATTACTCTGCCTCTCTGAGCGAGTCTTTGCTGGCACTGGCCAGCTATATAGCACCGCCGCGTGCTACAAACGGCGACCTGAGCGTCCCGTTTAGCACCCGTCAAAGTGAACGGATAGCTCGTTCTCTTTGACAGCTTACGCTGTCTTGTTTTCCCACGAAGGCTGCGCCGCAGTGCTAGTGACGGCAAGCGTTAGCGCTACCCGCTCCCAGCACGTGAGTCGACGCTATTATTATTTGCTTACTACTTATACTTATACTACTTATACTTATACTTATACTACTTATAAGTGTACTTATTTACTGCTATATTACTCTGCCTCTCTGAATGAGTCTTTGCTGGCACTGGCCAGCTATATAGCACCACCGCGAGGTTACGTCAGTAACCCCGGTTATATGAATTGGCTTGACTGATTTAGTCACTTGTTCTCAAATAGTGTACTTTAATTTCGGCACAGAGCCATTGCCACTTTATAGGTTGGTTTTTCTGAAATTATATATATATAACTATATCATTATATATATATCATATATACTGGTCTCTGCTAGAGCACCCCTTACCTGGCATAGGCGGCGTGCGCGCCCCCTCCCTCCAGCTAAGCGGCCTTTAGCAGCTACAGTAGCCTCTACTGGCACAGGCAGCGTCCGCGCTCCCTTCCTACCAGTTTACGGCTCCACCCCTAGCGACCACTAGCGTCCGCGCTCTGGGCTACATCTGCGGGTTTCCAATGGACGAACCCCGCCACCACCTGTGCACCTCCTGCCAGGCTCCTCTGCGGCCAGAGGATGGGCATGACCTCTGCCCTGGGTGCCTTGGCCCCCAACATCTGAGGGAGGCACTCGGTGACAACCCATGTCACGTGGACGCAGGAGCGTCCAATCTCTCTCGCCGGTAATGAAGGCTAACAAAACCCTCCCCGGACAGAAGATACGTTATCGTTTAAAGCGGCGCTATCCCCGCTAAACAGACGTTCATATGATATCATATACTTATCATGGCATAACCTCCTGTGTGTGGGTAAAGGCTGCGTTCGCGCCGCCTCCCTGCTCTGCATACGAGGTCTGTTCGACTGTGAACGCTAGCGCTTATTATAAGCGACTATAAGACTTGCCGAAGGATAAGAACACTGTCATATTACCTTCGTTTGTTAAACACGCTACTTTTTAAGCTTTGTTTAGCCCCTGCTGGTGATGGCAAGAGCCTTGCTGGCCAAAGCCATATACCGATATTGGCAGCATTCAAGCTTAACTGCTTTTGTGAATAGCTGTATTGTTGTTATTATCAGCCCGGTACAGGAGCAGCTTCCTGCGTCCTCCCAGGGTATTGATGTTGCTACCAGTATAGTTTGTAGCAAAATAGTATTAACAGCTACTGGTGTACATAGCCTGTCTGGTTGTTAACCCAGCTGGCCCCCAGTAGTGGGCCTAGCTGAAGCTGCTACCAGTATGTCTGGAGCTCAAAGCTCCATTAACAGTTTTTTGCATATACAGTGGGTGCAACCTGGTTTGTTCCCACAGGTCGGATTAGTGCCCCTGGGTACCTGTAGGTCCTATTAGCCCAGCTGGTCCCCAGCACAGAGTATCTGGCGCTGCTGACAGCGTAGCTCACAGCTGCTACCAGTAGCTTAAAGTTAAAGCTGTTTATGAACAGGCTATAGCTTGTCTTGTTTTTTAGTAGCCTAGCTGGTCTCCAGCATAGCTCTCTAACTGGCGCTGCTACCTGTAGTTGTAGCCCAAGCGCTTATTATACTATTGAAGATAAAAAGCTATCTGTATATAGCTTGCCTTACTGTTTGTTGGCCCAGCTGGTACAGGGCAGGCAGCGTATGCGCTCCGCTCCTCCAGCATACGGCCAGCTTGATGTTACTTACTACTAATCGTTTGTTAGCTCAAGCATTTATTAACAGCTATTGGTGTATAGCTTGTTATGTTCATTAGCTGCAGCTGATACAGGCAGCGTACGCGCTCCCTTCCTTCAGCAGGTGGCCCCTATCGGTGGAGCTATCGGTTGTAGCCTTTTCTCCAAAACTAGCTTGTGTCGGTTTATTTAACCGAACCTGGCTGGGGTAGGCAGCGGTAGCGCTCCCTCCTCCCAGCATGAATGCGTAGTAGTGCACACGTGACTAGTGTATTGGAAGTGTCTTTTGTTTCGCTCTGGACTAGCAAACATAAATAATAATGCACTGGAGTTTGGATAAGCGTCATAGTGCCGTGATAAACGGTCACATAGGAAACACTACAGCTGCTACATAGCAGCGTCCAAACCTTGACTTAAGGCTACTTTATTATCATAAATTATAAAGTAAGCCTCCGCCGGGGGTACAGGTAGCGTAAAGCTCCCCTCCCCCACCGCGACCATGCAGGTCGCACAGTCTATCTAACAGCAACGTTTGTGTGCTGTTTCTATGATGCACTTTACATCTGGTTGAATCTCAAAGTGCTGCAATGAGCATTTGCATAAACGTAAATGCATATTCACATGCTGCGGCAGGTATAGCAGCATTCAGTTTTTCGATTAAGTCATTATATGCCGATCTAAGTTAAAGCCTCTGCTGGCACAGGCAGCGTACGCGCCCCCTCCCTGCAGCATATGGCCAACACCTAGCAAACCAGTAGCGTCCGCGCCCTGGGCTAGTTGGGACTGGTGTGCACCGGCCGGTCCAAAGGAACCGGTGCCACCACAACGGAGAGCACCCACTTTCGTACCTCGAAAGCCTCTGCTGGTACAGACAGCGTATGCGCTCCCTCAAGCATATGGCCAACACCTAGCAACCAGTAGCGTCCGCGCCCTGGGCTAGTTGGGACTTGTGTGCACCGGCCGGTCCAGAGTAACCGGTGCCACCACAATGGAGAGCTCCCACTTTTGTACCTCGTGTGAAGCTCTCCTTCAGCCGTGAGCCGACCTTGGTCCTGCCCCGTGTGCCAGGAGGAAAAGGTCTGACCGCTGACTACAGCAGATCCGAGAGGGCTCAGCTATCTGCAGAGTTGGCCCGCATGAGGGCCATGCTCACTTCAGATAACACCTAGGCACCTCGGAGGGTGCCGAAGCGCCTACCTCTCCGATGCCACAACTGACTCGAGGTTGATGTGCTCTCCCCGACAGCTTAAGCTACGCACTTCCATGACTATGAGGAAGATGCAGAAGGCGGTGCCTCCCAGGCATCAGAGCCGGCCTCCCACTTCTCAGCTCATGCGCATAGCCGTGGAACGCATACTAAAGCAGGCAGTCGGCTCCTCCAAGCGCCTTCTTCTTGCTGTCTTCGCCGTCCCCCACGCCTGTACCTGAGACAGCTACAGGCCTGCCGGGCGAACGATCAGGGCCCTCTCCCATCTCTATACCGATGGTGAAATCCTGGCAGCCCTGCCCTGATTGGGAAAAGTGTCCTGAGACAACCCGTTGCGACGTGACACTTTAATAGATTTGAACGCACAAGGCGATAAGGGCTGGCCTGGGTTACATGCCAGCCACCAAGCCTGTCATTGCATCCCTCATTGTGTTCCCCAACGAGGCCCGGCGGCAGAACGCTAGGTGACCTCGACCCCAGTGCAGGAGCACAGACAACCTGCTCACTGGGGCCTCCCGTTCACACTTAATAGTGGCAACGTTAATACTGGCTCAGTCACCTTTGGTGTGTCACTGGAGGCATTGGCGTCATGTCCTCAGAGCGTGGGCGGCTGATGTCCATCGTATCTCTAGCCCGTCGCCAAGTCGGGTTTTCACAGTCAAGCTTGACTGATGAGCCTAGGCCAACTCTCCGTAGTCTCCCTGAGGAGCCAGGAGCACTAGGTGGTTCAGCCGGGCGAGAATCGCCGGAGCGAACCATCCAGGGGGGGAAGACCAGGCTGCAGCTTGCAGGCCTACGACACATCCCGCCTCCCAAAGGGCCGAGCTCCAACATTGATGAAATCATCTTGACTGCCCTCGGAGCTCGCGTATCACCGCCGGCCCACACTAGAGGCCAGCGTGTTCCCTGGCGTCCCACGCAGGGACCTGACTGTGACTGTGACTTTCCGGGCTGTGCAGTGCCTTCTGACGCCAGCCCCCCATATCCGGCGGGTCAAAATGGCCATTATCAGCAACATGACGAGAGCCCTACTATCAGACCAGGAGTGATGTGTCCTCCTGCCCAAGGGCGCAACAGAGGCTGTATATCCTCAGTCACACTAAGGGAAGTCCGATCTACATACTTCCTCGTGACGCAAGACAGACGGGTGTCGACATGTCTTGAATCTGATGGGACCCATATGAAGTTTATGCCAGTCTACTGGGCCGAACACGGCAATGTGCTGGAGCGGCAAGTGGTGCGCTCCGCTCTATAGCACACATTCTCATACTCATGGGACCTTAACCGGGTACTGGACGCCCTGTGCGGGCCTACCTTCGAACCCTTGGCACAGGCAGAGCTGAAGTGGGTGTCATGCAAGACAGCCCTTCTCCTGGCCATTACATTGGCAAAGCGTGTCAGTGAACTGCACGCTCTGTCAGTCAGCGAATCATGTCTGAGGTGGAACGCAGACGGCTCGGGGGTCACGCTGTGGCCAAACATAGCATTCCTCCCGAAGGTGCTGTCGCAGGCTCACCTCAACCGGCCTATCAGGCTGGCTCGATTCAACCCCCCACCTGGGGAGCTGACAGACAAACTGGAGCTGTTGTGCCCAGTCCGGGCCCTGAGAGCCTACATTGAAGCTACTGCACGCATCAGGCGAGCAGAGCAGCTGTTCTTTTGCCATAGTGGTGTGAACAAAGGCGGCGCTCCCTCCAAGCAGCGCCTGTCCCACTGGATTGTAGACACAATCAGCCACGCCTATGAGGCAAGTAACCTCCCCGTACCATCAGGGGTACGGTGCCACTCTACAAGGAGCATTTCCACATCATGGGCTGCCATGAGAGGGGTGCCCTTGGAGGACATTTGTGCCGCCGCCTCATGGGCTTCGGCAGGCACTTTCTCAAGGTACTACAGGGTGAATGTTGCCACTCCCCACCCAGTGGACGTGGCCCTCTTCCCCGAATCCTCCGGTTCTACCCTTTGAGGTCTGTAATCAGGATTCCTCGTGACTTGGCTGGTATAAGTCATTCAGTGCTTAAAGCACCGCCTCTGGCGGTCAGCAGGGACGAAATAGAACGATAGTTACGTATGTAACTACGGTTCTATGAGTCCTGAATGACCGCCAGAGGCACTCTTGTCACTCAGAATCCTCGTGTTCTCGCGAGAAGATTCTGTAGGGACTGAGCCCCGGACGACTGCCGGAAGTTATAGACGACTCCGGGTCATCACGGGGTCAACCGACATTGTTGGTATAAAATACTCGACTGCGCATGCGCGAAGGGACGTATTCAGTGCTTAAAGCACCGCCTCTGGCGGTCATTCAGGACTCATAGAACCGTAGTTACATACGTAACTATCGTTTTATCACGTATGTGGGTGTGTGTCTGGGTAAGACGAATGTACCACTATAGTTTCACCCTTCCGGATGTGAGATGTGTCTATAAGACAGCAACTAGTCTACTTTCTAAGTTTAGCTCAACGGCGACAATCTGTCAGTTAAATTATCAGAGGCTTAAATATACCAAGGTGTGACATTATTGTCACAAGGGTGTGCATTTTAAAAGTTTTGCCCATTGATAAGAAACAATTCCACCCCCTCTACACACACGCACAAACTAGAACAAATGAGACATGCACTCCTAAACTGATGCAGAAGATGATCCACAACACAATGGATACACATACCTATTGCACACATCAAAGCAATGACAACATACCAGGCAGTGTGAACACACTGCTGATACAGAGCAGCTTTGGAACATTTGCATTTTTGTTTTACCAAAGAAGCCTGTCTTTAAGTTAATTTTCTTTAAAGTCATGTTTTTATTAATTTATACCTCTTCTCACAACCCTTTCAAAAGGGTCGTGAGATTAAGCGTAAAAGTCTCAAGTGTGGACCCAACGACACAGGTTTTCTCTTGGTGAAGATTGTGAAGGTCACTGATGGGAAAACATGACTGGGAACGACAGTCCTGTTGCCAGTCTCAGTAACATGGAGGGAAAACATGACTGGGAACGACAGTCCTGTTGCCAGTCTCAGTAACATGGAGGGAAAACATTACTGGGAACGACAGTCCTGTTGCCAGTCTCAGTAACATGGAGGAAAAATATATATCTACAGTTAGTGTAGTAATGAGGATGTCATTGAGCGGACAGACACGAGTGCTGTCGGTGCATGCCAATGAGAAACCAGAGCCACTTTCACAGTGAGCGCCACCAGAGAGAGAGAGGAGAGAGAGAGAGAGAAGGAGACAAAGACAGAGACAGAGACAGAGACAGAGACAGAGACAGAGACAGAGACAGAGACAGAGACAGAGACAGAGACAGAGACAGACAGACAGACAGACAGACAGACAGACAGACAGACAGACAAAGATGGAGAGGGAGAGCTTGAAATGGAGCCAGACAAATCATTACGACCTATAAGCACCGCACAGAGAAGAGAGAAGGAGACCGTCATACCTATGGTTAGCTGTGCAATTCCTACAAAAAAAGGGAAGTGAAAGGCAAAAAAGGACTCGTTTAGGAGGCTCTGCACACATAGATGGACGCATTTATGTGTTCAGTTCAAATATCATGAATTAAGCCTCATAAACTGAAAGCAAAATAAGGTGCAGCAAGAATTCAAGAAATGTACTTCTCAAAAAAATACATTGTTTGGCATAAAGGGCATTTCACAGAATATCTCATACACATACACAAATACAGCGCGCACGTGTGTGTGTGTGTGTGTGTGTGTGTGTGTGTGTGTGTGTGTGTGTGTGTGTGTGTGTGTGGGAGTTTTACCTTCATCCTCGGATACATCTAATATCTCATCCACTGTTTCTGGGAAACTCATACGATGCTTCTCTGTCGTAGTCTGAGGGCGCACAAAGAGTAAGAGAGAGGTGTAAGGTAATGCATTGGTTGATTGCGTATCAGTAGGATGATAGTAGTATGATTATCATATTCTACAATGAATGCCATTGGAGTGTTAAGACTGCACACAGCGGCAGAACTTCTCACCATTGACACCGTCTCCTCTGTGACCAGCTTCAGGACATCAATAACAGATATGTACCCCAACCTCTTAGCGATGCCCAAGGCTGATATACCGTTCTATCACACAAAGACAAGTGAGAGGAGCAATCATTTTACAAAAAGATCAGACCCGTCTGAACTGAGTGGTACTGTACTTTACTTGTACGTGTGTGTGTGTGTGTGTGTCCCCGTGTGTGTGTGCGTGTTAGGGTGCGCACCAGTTACACTTGGTGGTGAAATAACGGTATTTCCATGCTTAGACATACATACATACAGTACACAGAGGGACACACATTACTGCGTATAGGTGTGGTTACTGTTAGCACCACTCAAAACCTTTTTTCACTAAAACTTCCTGCGTATGTATTTTGAAATAGCTGATAATATTCCTTCCACCGCGTCTTACATTCTCGATGTATAAAGTATTGCATATAAAACCATTCTCTATTTAGCTGAGAGTGTATCCAAAATGAGCTCTCCAAATCTCTACGGCCCATCCAATTGAAGCCGTTGACTGCCTCAGAGCATTCTGACAGACCACTCTCTTGTGGGTGTCAGTGAGTGTCATGTCATCCAGTGTCACTGTGCTTAGAGCTTTATTTAATCCACATTCCCCAGTCTGCTAGAAACGAAATCTAGACATTCCCACATTTACTGGGTTATATACATAGTTACTCACTGTTGAGATCTCATTGGGCTCAGCTGCATGTTTCAGAAGTAAAGTCACAATGTCTGTGTGTCCCTGCTGAGCTGCCTGGTGCAGGGGAGTGTAACCAACCTGGAAGGGAAAAGGGGGTATGTTTATAATATTTATTAGTCAATACAAAAGTCAATACAAAAACTGCTACGAGGACCATGAAAAGACAGGGTCCTCAATTTTCAATTAATCTGAACATTTAAAGACGTACAAATATACACTTATATATATATCTATATCTATATGTATAGGTCGAAACGTTAGACATTTCTTTTTATACTAGCACCTAAATAAAAGGCTTAAATTGTCAGCGTCATATCCTTCTTCTACAGCTACAAATGTGTTTCAATATTTCATAATTATTATTTCGGTGTCGTCTAAAATTAACTTTGCAGACCACCATTTCTCCTATCAAATGAAAAACGTTTTAAGGTAATACATTATTAAATTATTTTTCATTTCAGTGAATCACTATGCATGTCTGTAGTTTGGGGCCTTAGCAGTAAAAATGAATTGACCCATTTGTAATCCTGAGTGTACAAATGTACCCTTACAGTTGTACCATATGATTTGTACCCTGTACAAAGGTAACCAAATGACCATTACATGTCAATTTGGTATCCCTTGTGGACTCTCATAGACTAGTTAAATTAATATTTGACTGTGTAACTGCCAGACTCTACTGTACGTACATTCATGAAGTGGGAGAGACTCACTCTAGTTTTGCTGTTGACGTTGGCCTGTTGCGTCAGGAGGAACTTCACCATTTTGATGTTGCCATAGTGACATGCTACATGGAGAGGAGTGTAGCCCATCTAGACACAAATGAGCACAGAAGACAAAAGTAACCATTTTAGGGCTGCTAACATGTACCACGTTTTGCTTCGTGACGCCACTAGGGGTTTATCCTTCTGTTTATTTGAGTGCCTCCTTCTCACAATTTATAAAAAAATTATATATATATAAAAATTATACTTCTCCCCTGGTTTATCCTCTGTTGCAATAATGATGTTATTAAGTCACCTCAACTCACACCTCTCTCAGCTCATCCACCATGCTATTTCTTTCCCTTTAGTAGTGACTGCAGTACATAATTACATATTCCACCTCTTCTCCTCCAGCAACATCACATTCTTCCATATTATGGCTTTGCCTAGTTTCTGTTCCATTGCATACACTGCCACATATATTGGCTATGCAGCCAATCGGTTAAGCCGACGGGTCGGGTTGGCCAATCAGGGAAGGCTAGCTGATACATACAATCCCCAAAACACAGAGAATTTGTGCATCCTCCTCAGACCTGCAGTCAGACAGATATTCGTGGTTTTTCAATTTTCTGAAATTGTCATTCAACGGGTTACACCTCAGGATCACACTGTAGAAGACAGTGGTTCCCAAACATTTTCATGTCAAGGACCCCCTAATTATCCCACGGACCCCCATTTGAAAAGATATGCCAGGGACCCCCATAAGAGAAGATTTTCACGGCTCTAGAAGTGATTCTCAACCCGTTTAATTTTTAAATTAAAGTTTTGTAGAGAAGGAGGGAGAACCGCACACTGTCACTTGCTGGTTCAAGAGGTTTTGTATTGTCCAATATGCAACGTTTCGGTCCTTCGACCTTCCTCAGGCATTGATGCCTGAGGACGGTCGAAAGGACCTTCTCTACGTGTCTGCAGTCTGCTGCTTTGTCGCTGACGCACCTGTTGTTATTAGTAAGTCGAGTGTGAGGAGGTCTTCCCTTCAAAAAGGACCCCCAGTTTGACATGCATTAGTCTACGGACCCCCATTTTATGGCATTTCTATTTCTGGGACTGGGACCCCCAATTTATATTGTAAAATGAATGTTAATTTAACTCTGAGAGTGTACAAATGGAACCAAACGAACCCATTAGGGTCCGTTTGGTTCCATTTGTACATTCTCAGAGTTACAGACCCACAAGGGTCCATTTGGTTCCAAACTATCATTTAGCTGGAGACCCCCTGGAACTCCCTCACGGACCCCTGGTGGTCCCCGGACCACACTTTGGGAACCACTGGTATAAGATACACATGCCAGATGCGATGGCACCAAACTGACAGAAGTCTCTGCTGGAAACCATACAATTGCAGTTGCAGTGTTGCTTAGTCTTGTACAAGTTCCACATTATTCCACATGACAGATTAAAGTAACTGACAGTAAGTCATCTTTCCCAAAACATGCTTGTTAAAAAGGCCATACCCGCGTTGCAGCGTAGACTGAGGCTCCTTGCTTCATCAAGATGTCGGCAATGCCAACATGCCCTTCCTGTGCCACCAGGTGGAGTGGGGTCAGTCCACTCTGGAGGGGGTAAAACGGACAAATACTTAAAAACACAGCCCAAAGTAAAGATCATTTCACAGATATAATGGCCCTCATTTATCAACGCGGCGTACGCCAAAATATGGGTGCATGCCGGAATTCTCCGCAATTCCTTTCGGCATTTATCATTTCCGCAAAACCTTGAACTTGAACGTGAGAAAAATAGCAGATCTACAAGCTCATATCGCGTGGCGCGATACAAGCTTGTAGGTCTGCTATTTTTGAAAAATCGAAGAACGACTGACATTTTTAGAATCTGATCTCAGGTCAGAATGGGTTAATCAGACCCAGTGTGTGTCCCAGTGGAAACCTCGTATGAATCTGATCTCAGGTCAGAATGGGTTAAATCACCAAATCAACAAAGAAAGTCCATCAACCCCCCTGCATCATCTCTAGAGTGCTTGCCTTGTTGCCCAGGTTGACGTTGGCCTGTTTGGAGATGAGCAGGGTGACCATGTCGGGCCGGCCCTCCTGTGAGGCCAGGTGTAGAGGTGTGACCCCCTGGAGGGACTCGGCGTTGGCTGAAGCTCCGTACTGCAGCAGACTGTTGGCCACTTCCACTTGGTTCTGCTTGGATGCTATGTGTAGTGGAGTGTAGCCATTCTGAAACACAGATATAGGCTGCACTTATCAACACATAACACAGTATGTTGTACACTGCGCATATGCATGACTACAGAGAGACATGGGAGAGCTGCAGTGAGGAGCTTAACGTGCCCTATTTGTGAACAGAAAATGGCTCTTCAGCAACTGTCTGTGTGTGTGTCTGTGTGTGTGTCTGTGTGTGTGTCTGTCTGTGTGTGTGTGTGTGTGTGTGTGTGTGTGCGTGCGTGCGTGTGTGCGTGCGTGCGTGTGTGCGTGCGTGCGTGCGTGCGTGCGTGTGCGTGCGTGCGTGTTTTTGGGGACTCTCTTACTCTGGCTGCACTGTGTGGAGAGCCTCCCTTGCTGACCAGCAGGTTAACGACATCCAAGTTATTGTGATGCACAGCAACATGTAGCGGAGTCAGACCATTCTGGAGAGTAAAAGTGGTACACATTACTACACCATTTGCACTGTGCAGCAAAGGTTTGTTCATCACAGCACACTTTCATCTCTACACCCTTTTATCCCACACAGATGTGTCCTTTAAGCCTCACTACACTTTTACTACTACCTTGCCGGCAGCGTTAGGATTGGCGCCGCTCTCCAACAACAGCTCTGC